>NW_024869887.1:288468-394372 GCF_013358625.1 Macadamia integrifolia
AAAAAAAAAAAACAAAAACAAACAAACAAGTAGCCGACACCGCGCGGGGACAAAAGGAGAAGGAGAAGGAGAGAAGGAGAAGAGGGTCCCCATGAAGGAAAGCACGGGCTGTGGCTTTTGTGGCACATCGAATGGAGGGTCCCACTGCCTTCTCTCTTCAAAGGCCGACAGATTGCTCAGACGGTCGGCGTCGGACACTCCTTCTAGGAAGATTCTACAGCCACCCAACAAGTAGCCGACACCGCGCGGCACGAATCAAGTTCAAGAAGTCCCCAGTACGGACTGATGACGACATATATCCTATCTATCTCTTCACGAATCAAGTTCAAGAAACACCGGCGACTGCCCTCTCTATCTCTGCTGGAACTCGTCTGAACCCTTGGTCGCAGGTAGGGAAAAGAGGAGAGAAGGAGAGAAAGAGAGAAGGAGAGAAGGAGAGAAGGAGAGAAGGAGAGATAAAAGGGTAAGGAGGGGTATTTTTGGGATAATGAAAAATGTCTAATTTATCAGTTTTTACTCATAAGGGCAAAAACGTCATTTCAAAGCATCATATAACGTTGACTGACGGTAGGGCGTCCGAGTCCAATTTGGTGAAAGAGAGGGGGTGTCCCTCTAATATTGGCATTCTCCAAGGGGTGGCGTTGTAAATTACCCATAATATAATGATGATCAAAAAATTTACAAAGACACCACAACTAAATTACACAAGTCATCACACATACGAATTCACCACAAACCACTATCAAAGTACATTATCCCACAAATAAGTCCAGTTACAGAGCAAGTACAAAGAATGAGAAAAGAAGGAAAAAATACAATAGGATAGACAACATGGAACAGATGAGAAGCTGGTGTGGACGAGCTAAGTCCTCACTGATCATCGTCGTCGTCGTCTATGATTACTACGTTCACCGGAGGTCTAGAGTTGACGTTGAGGCGATGGTCTTAGTAGTCAAACCTCGAGTTCACCAGCTGTACCTCCCTCCGAAGTCTGCGAAAATCTGCTGAGATGGCATTGGCCGTGGTGTCAAAGTCCTGGCCCAGTCTGAGGAGGGAATCCTCCAAGGTAGCCTGCCTCTCCAGGATGCGTTCCTCCCTGGAAGCATTCTTGTCCAGCCTTCTTAGCAGCTGATCTTGGCCATCCTTCAAAGCCCTCATAGTGGACATCATGCCCTCAAAATCATATGCACCACTCTCAGGTGGTGGGGCTCTATGCTGTGAGGCTGCAGCTCTGGTGAAGCCAGGATCGGTACCTCTCGACTCCTGAGGCACCTCCTCAGGGATGTCCTCATCCACCAAATCATCCTCCTCATCCTGAGGAACATAGTCCTCATCCTCCTCACTGGACTCCTCCTCCATGGGAACATCCTCTATAGGAGCAGCTCTCCTATCCCTACCTCTTTGAGCTCCTGCTCTTTGAGGTGTATCCATAAGGGTGTGGAGACCCATCCTCAAGAGGTTACCCCTGTCGAACTTGTCTGCCGGAGTCTTCCCCTCCTCGCCACTCAGGTCCACTCCGAAGAACTCGAAGATCCTAGTGAGGATCCTACCATATGGGAATCCTCCATCCTCGGGGTGAGAAGTGTGGTGCTCCATGGTCTTGAGGATGACATAGGGTAAGCACAAGTGCTCGTCACCTCCCTCTAAAGCCTTATGGATGCAGAAGGCTAAAAAGGTTGCCATAAAGCCCACCTGGTTCCGGTGACCTCCTCTGGGGAGCAAGTTGAACTGGACCAGTCGGGCAAATACATGAACCTCCAGGAAAAAGGATGTCTCGGACTCCGGACGGGCACTGCTACCACAGATGGGGTCTCATAGATGTAGTCTGGTGTCTCCAAACTCATGAATGGGCCCAGGGGCTTACTCTTGGGAGGACTGTAGTAACGGTGCCCAGCTACAGAGATGCCCAATATGCTGGCCAAGGTGTCCATGGTCAGCTGGATGTCCACCCCCTTCACCATGCTGACTATAGCATACTCCCCGTACTGATAGGAAACCTCCAGGTTACAGTAGAATCTACGAACCAGCTACTCGTAGCACGGACGGTCTACTTGGAGGATGGACTGCCAGCCCAGTGCTGTAAACCTCTCCTGAAGCTGAACCTTGTGGAAGTCGTCGACTACCATGGTCTTCTCCATCATTACCGACCTCTTCAGGAAGGCCGGCCAGTTGGCTGCTGCCTCTGAATTGTGGAAGAGCTCCTCATCGTAGTCAGAAGGATCAAATCGGGCAGGTCCGGGTCTCCTTGTGCGGGGGGTTGGAGAACTAGTCCCCACACTCTTCCGCTTAGAAGTGGTGGTCTTACGCCGAGTGCCAGAGGATGCGTGCTCCTTGCCTTTGCGAGATGACATCCTGGCAAGAAAAGAGAAAAGCAGGGTGAGTAAAGAAAAAAGAGAATAACAAAGTGAATAGAAAGAGGGGTGAGCAATAAGAGGAAGCCCAAAAACTCAATTTTCACAATACAAAAAAGTGACAAGACAGAGAGTAGGGCGAAACAGCAAGGTAACAAGAGGCATATAAGGCATGACAATTAAGGAAGGAGAAAACCCCAATTCTCAAGGTGAAAGTCCAAGCTAAGAGAAAGTGCAAAAGACTCACAACAGAGAAAGCATGAAGCTTACATGTTCATGGATGAAATGCCATCAATCTACCAATTAGAATATGCAAAAACATCTACTACTATGCTATTGAGGTCCACAAATACTAAAGAATGTAAAGAAAATCAAAGAAAACCTAACACAAAAGATGGATTTTCATGGGAAGAAATGGGATTTCACACATAAGGTACTTTCTATGATCTCTACAGTATGTTAAGCACAAATCAGGCATAATGCATAGCAATTGAGTCATTAATTGGGGGAAAAGAGCAAGAAATGAAGAAATCCCCAATTTTGAGAAAAACTAGGGCACGGTTGGGGTTTTTCTCAAAATGGAGAAGTAAATCCTAGAAACTAGAAATAAATCACATAGAGAACATCAAAATCACATGAGATCACTATTCTATGAAAGAATCATGGAAAGGACGTGAGAATTAAGACAACTCATGAGTTTCTACCCCAAAATGCAAGTTCTGAGAAGAAAAGAGGAAGAAACTTATTTGGAAGTGGAGGAGTTGAATCTTCTCAAAAAGTTCCGGGTTGTTGAGTGGAATCGCAAGTGGAAGCGTCACAAAGCCCTCCAAAATCGCCTGGGAGAGAGAGGGAGAGAGAGAGAGTAAAATGAAGGAAGAAAAGGAGGAATAGGGCTTAAGTGCCCTATTCGCGAATTAACACTCAGTCAGGACCGGCGGGCCGACCGACGGGCCAACCTGCCCACCGGTGTCACCCGCCGGTTGAGAGAAAACTTGAAAAAAATGGGGCATTTAATAAGATTATGATTATTATTAATATTATTACTATTATTATTATTATTATTCCTATAATGATATGTTATGGTCAAGTGGGACCATTGTCATACTTGTTGGAGCACTAACCCTGTATTTTTGGAATCAAGTTGCGGTTAGCTGAAAACTATCATACACTACAATACCCTGCGTGTTGGCATATAATTATGTGCTGATATAAATTCTATGGTGTTTAACCAATGTAATGTATGATATGTTCCAGGTACAGGGATACAATGGTACGTACTAGATCCGGTAGCAATGCTCGAGGTACCCCGCGTGGTCCTCGTCCGGTCGGTCAACCACTGAATCCCAGGAGGTCCCGCTCTGTGGGGCAACCCTCACTTCCACAACCTCCAGAGACCTTTGGTCAGGGTGGGGCACAAGAGGACCCACCTATGACTACACTTTCAAACCCTCCACCGGTTATTACTCCGGGGGATGTTGCTACATAATTCAGCAGTCACAACAGGCTTTCTAGCAGCAAATGCTTCAGCAACAACAAACATTTATGACTGCTATTCAGCAACAATTGGACCTTTTCCAATCAAGTCAACCTCCCCGGATACTTATTCCACAGGACCCGCCTGTAGGGTCTGGTACAGGGCCACATGTGGGAGGTACACCCCCAAATCCACCATTTGGCATTCCTCCGTATGGGGTACCCCCTCCATACCACTACTACCTGGCTTATGCTCCCAATTACCCACCGATGAATAGTACGTCAAAGGTAGTGGAGTCATTCAAGAGGAACTTGCCACCTGTATTCTCTAAGGTGGGGAGTGATCCTCTAGAGCCGAACCAGTGGATCCAGGAGATAGAGAAAATATTTGAGGTGATTGAGTGCACAGATGCACAAAAACTCATTTATGCAGGGTTGCAACTCAAGAAGGAGGCCAACTCTTGGTGGCAAGCCTCTAAGCCCATATTGGTGGCTGACCATCCAGAACCCACCTGGGAACAGTTCAAGGAGTTGTTCTTGGACAATCATTACCCACGCAGCTTCAGAGATCGCAAGGAGACTGAGTTTATGGCCTTAACTCAAGGAGGTAAGACTATCCTTGAGTACCAACAGCAATTTGAGAGCTTATTCCATTTTGCCCTAAGGCATATGAGGATAGCTGAAGAGAAGGCTGTGAGATTTCTAAAGGGCCTAAAGGCATCCATTGGGTCTGTACTTGAGGTCTTAGATTTGACCGGCTATGGCTAGATTGTGTAGAAGGCCAAGACCATGGAGGATAAGAAAAAGGGAGAATAGTCCCTCATCCTTGGACTATGGAAGAGAACAAACCTATTTTCAGATATGGGTAACTCCTCCAAGGCATACCGTGGATCGTACAGTTCTGGGCCTACATATAGGCAACCCTATAGACCATCTGGCTACCCTTCTAGACCAGCTGGTGGTTTGGGCTCCACATCTTTTCGCCCGAACACTAATGTGGCACCTACAGTTCCAAGGCCGCCCCGACCTCCATCTTGAACGGGTCAAGTGCAGAGGGGCCCCGCCCCAGTTCCAACATCTCAGATCCATTGCTTTAACTGCCATTCATATAGGCACTATGCAAAAGACTGTTGGGTTAGACCAGCCTTACCCTCCATTCATCCCTCGGCGTACCGACCTCCCTTAACTCGGGGAAGTCAACCGCAGGGAAGGATGTATGCTCTATCAGCTGAGGCCAGTACAGAAGTAGTAGCAGGTACATTTTAAATTAAGAATTTCCTTATGTTAAATATTGATGACCTACTGAAATTATATGCATTGTTACACTAGGTGTCCTACCCATATTAGGCATACCAGCCTATGTTTTATTCAATTCAGGAGCTACTCATTCATTCGCATCTAAGAGATTTGTCGAGAAACTTGGGATGCCACCCAGGATCCTAGATCACGGAATGATTGTTAGTATGCCTACTGGTAAAGTTACACAGTTGAAGGAGGTGTATGGGCCGTGCCCAGTGGAAATTAGTGGGAAGAACTTTGATGCACAACTCATTAAGTTCAATATGCAGAATTTTGATGTTATACTGGGCATGGATTGGTTGTCGGCTCATCGAGCTAATGTGATGTGTGCTGAGAAGCTGATTAGGGTGACAGATGAAGAAGGAAGAGAATTGGTATACCGAGCAGATAAAATGAAACGGGTGAGAAAGGTCCTTGTCTCCGCCCTTCAAGCGGTAAAATTATTGGAAAGTGGATGTCAGGGCTACTTAGCATCGGTACTTGATGTTGATGCAAGGATTTCACCTCTAGAAGAGGTAAAGGTGGTTAAAGAGTTTCCTGACGTCTTTCCAGATGATCTGATCCATTTACCACCTGATAGAGAGTTGGAGTTTGCCATAGATTTGACTCCTGGAGCAGCTCCAGTATCTAAGGCTCCATACAGGATGGCACCAGCTGAATTGAAGGAGTTGCAGATCCAATTGCAGGAATTATTGGAAAAGGGGTTTATTCGCCCAAGTGTTTCACCTTGGGTGCCCCAGTATTGTTTGTCAAGAAGAAAGATGGCAGCTTGCGTATGTGCATTGATTATCGGGAGTTGAATAAGCTAACCATTAAGAACCGGTATCCTTTGCCACGCATTGATGACTTATTTGACCAACTGCAGGGTGAAAGGGTATTTTCAAAGATAGACCTTAGATCAGGCTATTATCAGCTCAAGATAAAGAGCAGTGACATCCCCAAGACAGCATTTAGGACTCGGTATGGTCACTATGAGTTCCTAGTGTTATCTTTTGGGTTAACCAATGCACCGGCAACATTCATGGATTTAATGAATCGAGTATTTCAGGATATACTCGATAAATAGGTAATTATTTTTATTGATGACATCTTGATCTACTCCAAGACCGAAGAGGAGCACACTCAACACTTGAGAATGGTGTTACAGAGGTTGAGAGAACAACAGTTGTTTGCCAAATACAACAAATGTGAATTCTGGCTTGAGCAAGTTGGATTCTTGGGGCACGTAGTGTCTAAGGTCGGAATCAAAGTGGATCCTGATAAGGTGAAAGTAGTAGTAGAATGGGAAAGCCCTAAGAATGTCACTAAAATTAGAAGCTTCTTGGGTTTGGCTAGATATTACCGGCGCTTCATTGAAAATTTTGCTCGAATCTCAGCGCCAATGACTAAATTGACCAAAAAGGGTGTGAAATTCGACTGGGTAGAGTAATGTGAGAAGAGTTTCCAGGAATTGAAGAAGAGGTTGGTGTCGGCCCCTGTGTTGACCATCCCTGAAGGCACAGGTGGAATGACAGTCTACACTGATGCTTCTAAAGTTGGGTTGGGTTGTGTTCTCATGCAACGCGGAAAGGTGATAACGTATGTATCCTGACAACTAAAGGAGTATGAGAAGAACTACCCCACTTATGACTTGGAACTAGCCGCAATCATTTTTGCCCTTAAGATTTGGCGACATTATTTGTATGGGGAGAAGTGTGAGATATACAGTGATCACAAAAGCCTTAAGTACTTTTTCAGCTAGAAGGATTTGAACATGAGGCGGAGGAGATGGCTTGAGCTCATGAAGGATTATGACTATAACATTCAGTATCATCCCGACAAAGCTAATGTATTAGCAGATGCGTTGAGTCAGAAGGCACAGACTGTGTCACTCTCATGCTTAGCAGTCAGCCCACCACTCATACAAGAGGCGACGCTAATGGATGAAGCTCTCTTATATGGAGGAGCAACCTTAGAATTGGAACGTCAACTAGAAAACCTTAAATGGTTGACTGTATCCTTGACGGCTCTATAGGTGCATCCAGCTATTAGGCAAGAGGTAATAATGAAACAACCTTTGGATCCTGAATTGTAGTGGATCAGAGTTAAGGTTCAAGATCAAACAATGAACGACCCAGATTTTGTTTTAGCCGATGATGGGGCATTGATGTTTCGAGGCAGATTGTGTGTACCCGATGATTTGGATATACAAGACAAGATAGTGCGAGAGGCATATAGCTCCAAGTACTCACTCCACCCGGGAAGTACAAAGATGTACAAAGACCTCAAACAAAATTACTGGTGGCCAAGCATGAAAGTCACAATAGCTCTGTATGTGGTGACTTGTCTCACATGCCAAAAAGTAAAAGCTGCGAGGCATCGACCTTATGGTACTCTTCAGCCACTCCCAGTACTAGAATGGAAGTGGGAAAGGATTACAATGGACTTCGTCACTGGACTACCATGTACACCTAAGGGGATGGACGCGATATGGGTGATCGTTGATCGGCTTACTAAGACTGCTCATTTCATTCCCATCAAGACCAAGTTCTCTATGGCCAAACTAGCACAACTTTACATGGACAACATAGTGCGCTTACATGGAGTGCCAGTGAGCATTGTATCCTATAGGGACCCAAGGTTCACTTCCAGATTTTGGAAAAGCTTCCAGCGTGCCTTGGGATCACAGTTGAATTTGAGTACTGCTTTCCACCCACAGACTGATGGTCAGTCGAAGCGAACCATACAGATATTAGAAGACATGCTCAGGGCATGTACAATGGAAATGTGTGGTAGTTGGGAAGAATATATACCCCTTATGGAGTTTGCCTATAACAACAGTTACCAAGCTACAATTGGGATGGCTCCGTATAAGGCGTCATATGGCAGGAAGTGCAGAACTCCTTTGTATTGGGATGAGGTAGGTGAACGTCGAATGTTAGGACCTGAAATGATACAGATGACATGTGACAAGGTCGACGTTATTCAAGAACGGATTAAAGCAGCTCAGTCTCGTCAAAAGACCTATGCAGACACCCACAGAAAAGATATCAAATTTCAACCAGGAGAAAAGGTATTTCTCAAGATCTCTCCTACTAAAGGGTTGCAAAGGTTTCACAGAAAGGGAAAGTTGAGCCCAAGATACATTGGCCCATTTGAGATCCTAGCCCGGGTTGGCTCAGTAGCCTACATGCTTGCTCTACCGCCTTCGCTCGGGGATGTTTATAACGTATTTCATGTATCCATGCTGAAGCGATACATTCATGATCCCTCTCATGTATTACCTGTGGAACCAGAATACCTAGAAGCTGACATGACCTATACAAAGCAGCCGACTGAAATTTTGGACCAAAAGGTGAAGACCCTTCGCAACCGCACCATTTCCTATGTAAAGGTGCGATGGGCTAATCATTCACTTGAAGAAGCATCTTGGGAGAAAGAGGATGAAATCCAAGCCAAGTACCCTCATCTCTTTGAACAACCAGGTACGCCAATTTCGAGGATGAAATTTTCAGAAAGGGGGGGTAAATGTAATACCCTACTTCTTAAACCCGGACGGTTGACCCGATTTAACCATGCAGGACCCGAACTGGAGAGAGTTAGAGCGGGTTCCTTATGGACTATGATGGCAAGGGTGACCTTAAACACCGGCTGGCCCGACAAGTCTGAGCCAGTGCCAGAAGAGACGGGTGTACCCAAGCCATGTACATGCACCTATCATAAGGCCATGTATGGATAAAGCAGGTATGTAGTCATATATTAAGGCACATACGTATATTACATCGTATGCCAAGAGTGAGATTCGTGCCGAGGGCCGAATTCTGTCAAAATCCCAAGTTTTGGCCCTCAGGTGGGCGGACAGGTGGGCGCATCCACCCAACTGAGTGACCCACCCATGTGAATTACTTAGTTATTTAAGAAGTATATATAGCATTTATGATTTTCTTTTCTTTTCTCATTTATGACACTTGGACGTTGGTGAGAAGAGTAAAGAGGAGAGAGAAAAGAAAGGAAAGAAGAGGAGAAGAGAAGGAAGAGGAAGAAGAGATGGATTTCAACGGCGCCGAAGCTTGATTTTCCCATTCTGACGCCAGAAGAGTGATCTCCAACACTAGATCTACGTTTGGAGGTGAGCAAAGGTTGGGTTCCTTCAACTTTCACCTTACCCAAGTAAAACCCTTGATTTGGGTAGGATTTCTTGAGATCTTGTAAATCCCCCTTGAAATGATGAATATAAGGTTTAATAGATGATTTATGTGTTGATCTTGAAGGATTTGAAGAAGTATTTATAAGGTTGGAGAAGCATTGTGGATTTGAAGTGATTTTGGAGTTTTGAAGGTGTTCTTGAGCAAAGAATGTAAAATGGCTTCCCATTCCTTAAATCTATCCTATATATAGGTTAGAACCATCTTATGAGACCTTGAATGTGTGAAGAATGGGTTTGGAAAAGCCCCATTTGAATCCCCAAAGGTTGGGGAAAGTTTGGGAAGAAATAGCAGGTTTCCCGCCAAGACCGGTGGGCAAGACCGACGGGCCATCTAGCCCGCCTGTGGGCACCCGCTTGAGAGGGCAGGGCCCTCGGGCACAATTGGCGGGCCACCCTGCCTGCCGGTCTTAGTAGGGCCTCGAGTCCAACCGGTGGGCCAGATTGGTGGGCCAACTGGAGGGCCGACCTACCCACAGGTCCACACCGGTGGGTCGGATAGGTGGGTTGTCCGACCGACCTGAGAGGCTCCAAATGTGATTCTTACGTCCGATTGGACCCAAATCAGACGTGTGACCTTCTTTTAGGATTCTAAACATGATCTTGTCATTGGATCATGTTAATCTTGATTCCAAAGTGGTGAAATACTAACCCCGCTCACTCATGATAGGTTCACCAAATCCTATGCTTCTCGCACCGGATCTCACCTGTACCGAGCGTGAATCCTTGTACACTACAGGTAAGTGGGGAGAGGACGTTTGGCCTTGTTTTAAGGCAGTTTTTGGCATTCATCTAATTGTATCTAGTCTAGCCATGCCATCATGAAAATGCTATGTAGATTAGTCATCCTCACATTGTTATGCATGGGTGTTGTGTTTACTTTCTAAATGCCAAGTGATGATATGCTTATGTGATCAATGTTGACATCATTGTGCATGATGCATTAATAGACTAGATGCCGTAGTCAGCTTGGAAATGAGTGCATTGGTGGCCAGTGGTATGGGACGCGATGGCACTATGCAATCGTACTATTGTCATATAGGAGCATGCGGTTTAGGATTATCACCATCCCGTGCTACGACCCTTCCCAATAGGGGTTAAGGTGTTGGGTTACCATTTGGGGGGAAGCAGTTGTCGCGTCACTGTGGCGGTTAGACATTACGCCCGGCTGGTCTTTAGGACAGTCGACAACCTCGGTGGTATATTCAAGAAGGCCAATCGTACTGCTTTTAAATTGCTGGAGTCAGCACCTTTAATTTTCAGTCATTTACTTTATGTTGAGAGTCGGTGGTCGACATGTTTTTATTTTTTCGAGTACTCACGGTGGGCCTTCTCCGACAGCCCTATGGGCGTATCGCGGGATGGAGTTCGCAGCTCATACCCGAAGCATACGCGCACTGTGGTTGTAGTAGCACTAAACCAAAGACTTAGTAATGTTGCTTAGGTGGATGTGATTTAAAATGTATTGCATAGCATATAGTGCATATGGTTGTGATTTGTGGTGTGGACTGCTATGTGGTCCATCTTTCCACTTACTGAGCTAGTGAGCTCATCCCACGTGTGCACCTCTTTTAGATGATTTTGCAAGTCATCAACCAGAAGAACATGGGGCGGGTCCCACAGTTGAGTTCCCTGAAGAGGACTGGTGGGCCCCTGAGGAGTTATAGCATGGCCCTGATTGCTCGTGCGAGAGTTATGCTACGGAGCCACAGTTCTGATACCGAGCTGAGCTCCACTTTTGATGCCGAGCGGAGCTCTACCTTGTGATGCCGAGCTGGGCTTAATCTTTGATACCGAGCTGAGCTCTAGGCTTTGATACCGAGCCGAGCTGTATACTCTGATTTTTTATGGTTTCTTTTATGTACTTGATACATGAATTGTACTCTTATTGTGTAAATATCATGCCTTCGGGCCCACATGTATTTAACTATTGTATCATAATTCAGGTATCAAGTATTATGGGAATATTCAAAGGTAAACCAAGTCTTTTGCTGAACTGATAAGCTCTTTCTTAGTTGTGTGTATGCTATGGTGGAATACTGTATCAGATGATCCTGGCAGGTTTGGGTTAACCAGTGTTAACCCGGTCACTGGCCCGGTTCAGTGTGAACGGGGTGTGACACAGCAAGCCTTGAATTCTATTATTGGACTGTATACATAATATTTAACAAAATTGGAATCTTAGAAAGGAGAATACAGTGCCTAGACTTCCAAAACCCTAATTGGACTATAAAGGTGACCCAGAATATACTACCTAGGTATAGAACCTACTAAGGGTTTCCCCATAAACAACCCTATTAGTAAAATAAGTTTTGGAAACCTAGAATATACAGGGAAGAACAGTCAAATGCCTCACTAGATTGGGAATAAGGATACTATACTTAGGTAGGTTATGGTAGAATGTAGGATTTTTATTATGTAAATAATGATTTGAAATATTTTGTAAAACAGGAAAATAAGTAGCACTGAGGGAATCTAATTGAACCAAAGTAGTGAATTTTCTGGATATTGGACTCCAAGGTGAATGGGTGTGATAACTTATTTTATAGAGTGTTTGTTATTTTACATTTTGTTTGTAACTCATGCATTATGGTTGTGAGTATAAAATTATTGTTATTATTTTGACCCTAATTTGTGGAGCAGGAAGCCAAAATAGGTAAGACATGTAAGATGGGATACTGATAGGTACTCAATGATTATTGTGTCCATGTTGTCAATGGATGATGATTGAATATGCATCATATAGAAATTTTGGGCTAGGTTATTACCACCAGAGTGCTACAACCCCTTGTCAGTAGGGGGATAGGTACTGACTAACCTCGACCCATAGCTACCTGATCAACAGTTCACTTCTGTGATACGACGTACTGTACCTAGAGACGGATAGCAGCGAGGTATGACGTACTATATAGTTGACTACCTGGGGTTACTAACCTAGGGGTTAGCTGGGGGACCAAGGTTCATTCTGGGACTGGCTTACTCCTGCCTACAATGAGCTTATATTCCTGAGGCCCAACATATAGGGGAGGGAATAGCACCTACATTGCATAGCACTATACCACTGATCTCAGACTTAGTAATGGAATAGGAAGTAATGTAATGTTAAATGAACTCATGAGCATCATATAAGGTGTGGAGCATGCATTGCATCATTTGTATTGTGTTTGTTGGCTTGCCCCCACCCCCTCATTGAACATGACATGCTCACCCTTTATTTACTTTTCCAGATAACGAGACCAGTGTTTTGCCGACTGCCAGCCTTGATCATGAGATAGTAGCCATGTACCTGGACAATATTCCAGAGGTTGAAACCGACCATGGACCCAATTGCGGATGTGACAACTATGCCTATGGAGGCCAGTTCTTCTGCAGAATAGGATAGACTATTCCTATGTCTTTTTGTGTATATATTTTCGTTGATGCGTACTTTGATGTATATAGTCTACTATCGAGATACTATAAACTGTGTAAATATTCTCTTTTTGTAAGGTATATAACTCTCACCTGGATAATTGTAAATAGATCTTATCACTTAGTTGGCACTGGAGCTTATGTAACATATCTTATTGTTGGATTGTGCATGTATATATGAACTCTGATCTTTAGTAGTGTAATTGTGTATTATGATTTGCCCTAGTCTAGATCCTGGGAAAATAGGTTGACTGGATACGATGAGGTGTCTAGTGCCACATGCCTTGGCCTACTGGAGGCAGGGTGTGACAAGGAGTCCCTTAGGAAGATGACTATCAACCTTGGTGAGGCGACTGAGGATGAGGAGGGTGAGGGTGACCAGTAGTCCATGGATATGGAGGGAAACCTCAGGGGTGGACTTGGTCAGGGTGATGTTATCCCACCTGCTCCTGGGGTTTTTCCACAACCACCACCGAGAACAATGGGAACCTTTGTGGACTCTTCTTCTAGGGGACCACGAGGGTACAGTCTGAATGATGTGGTTGATTGTCTAGATGCCACGAACAACATTTTCAGGTCCTTGAGAATGTGGACCAGAGCTATTGTCTTCTTGATGGTTGGGTCACATCTGTGGAGGAATAGCTGGAGGACATGACTCTCTACTTTGGGGTACCTATGGCATAGCCAAGAACACAAAACCAACCCCCAGCATCTCGTCAGGAGTAGTGGCCTTAGAGTGCCCGATTAGCCTTATGATTTCCTGCTTTCTTGCTTTCCTGCATAGCAGGCTTTACTATTTAGTCATGATGCTCTAGGCTTTCTTTATGCACTTTTCTTTCTTGTTTCTACTTTATTTCCATTATGAACTTGTTATGAGTTTAATTTAGGATTTCCTGCTTTCAATACTTATATTTAGAAAATCATGTAAAAGCTTATATTTAAGTTCTTTATCAATGAAATGGATTTTACACTTATGCTTGTCTCTACTTTGTGTACTATTCATATTGGTTGTCTTGAGATTTTTAATTTCATCTTGATCACCAAAATCTTAAGGTTCGTGTAGATTGTGAGTTAAGGTGGAGCATCTCGCTCTAATACTATGCAGTGACACCCCACTCTGCTACTAGGATACCCGTGGTGTGAGTAAGACACTTACCTGTCTTACATCTCTACTAGGATTTCTGATAGCAATTCTTTAACAATCACAATCACGCAACATCGAACTGAATAAATAATTGGAGAGGAATCAGAGTATAATATAGCAGAATCATAAATCAAGTGGGGATAATATCTAATGTTAGTACATTACATAACAAAAGCTATTATTTTCACATATGTTCAAGGCAAACATACTATAACTCCAAAAAGAATACCATCCAAAAATACGGTACCAGGATGACAATAGACCCTACCCGGCTCACAGTGCTGCATATGCACAGGTATCACAAGCACAGTCAGGGTTGTTCTCCTCAGCTTTAGGTGTCAACCAGTCACCAACTCCATACTTGATCAAAAAGGAAGAAGTGTCACTACCTAGTGGCACTAGAACACCTGCATCATCATCTAAAAAGCATTACGTATGCAGGGTGGGCTCCAACAAGCTCAGTGAAGGTGGGGTTCATGCAAGCACATACACATAATCCATGATGAAATAATGATTCAATTCATTTTACATTAAACCACCTAACATACAACTAAGTCAGGTTCATGCTAGTATGATGCATAAGGTTGTATCCCTGGTCTTGGAATTCACAGATCGGTCACCCAACGATACAACCCTAGTAGTGATTAGGAGCCTGCCGATCCTGAAATATGACCACCGGTCACCCAGAAAACCCCTGATAATGCCCTCCTGGTAGTCATGATGCCTGAATTACCATCGACCACTCCAAACTAGTTTTCTCCTCCGACAACAATCACATCGTACTGCGAAAGTGGCATTCAGGAAGGGTTCATCGAACATACCATAGTTGGGTTATCCAACACCTTACCCTCTGTTAGCATAGGGAATCTAACCTAACCACAATATACTACATGCCTTGCATACAGATACATGTATTATGGAATACGATACCATAATCAACCATCGCCCACATTGCATCCATGTCCAAGCCTATCGAGCATACAAGCAATTAAGTATGGGATACGTGATATTGAAATTACCATTGGCCACAAAGCGCACCCATATCCAAGTATAGCCGTGGAGCAGAGGATACTAGAATCACCATTGAGCGTAAAGTGCATGCCCAACTATAGCTAACTGTAATGCACACCCAGTGCATGATGCAATGCAATCACAGTACTGAAACCACCTCGGCCACACCAAATCTCGTCAAACAGTTCACAACATATATATAGTTCAAATAAATCATACATGTTATACAGTTCAATTATAATTCAACATGTTAATACAATTCACAAAATTCATACAAGCAGTTGAAGATATATACACATGATTGCTATTGTCACACCTTGCCTCTAATAGGCCAACATATGCAGCACTGGACACCTTACCATATCCGGTCAACTTGTTTACCCAAGATCAAGACTAGGGAGGTACAATCATAACACCACAATGACACTCATATACATCATAAGTCACATGTATAAACAGTCCAATATTTATACAAAATACATATCTCTAGTGTCTATTACATGATAGAACATATTTTACAATTTTAGTTGATTTCCAACACATCTCCAAAATAAATATTTACAATACCCCTTTACATTAATAGTATGAACATATACATCAAAGTGTTTATCCCGACAGAATATAACATAAAAAGGGAATTCCTATGTGGCCTATCCTATCAGTCAGAAGATCTAGCCTCTGAAGGTACAGTAATCGGATCCACATTTGGGTTCATGGTCGTTCTCAGTCTCTAGAACACTGGCCATAAATTCTGTGTAGAGCCCTTCTCCCTAAACTAGGTCTATTGACCAATTGGATCGGTTTGGTCTTGCAGGGTCCGAACGGAAAAGGGTTGACGTGGGTGCCCTATGGTGCATCACAGCAAGGATGACATCAAATGTAAGGTGGTTAGTTAAGATTGAGCCGGTACCCAATGTGTTTCGCACGCCTAAGCCATGCCCTTACATGTATCACAAAGCCATGTAAGAATATGAAAGGTATGAGATCTTATTGGATAATGAGAATTTGGTTCATGACAGGTGGCGAGAGTGAGATATGCATAAGGACCCATTTCCCACCAAAATACAGCAAGGTTGACATTGTTTCGGCCACTAGTGGGTGGTCACTAGTAGGTGCGAGACCCACCACTATGACCTACCTATGGGGGAAATGTGGGCCTCAACAAGCCCAACTTAGGTGAGCACGTGCATTTTGGATTCCTAATCGTAATAAAGTCATGTGTGCCCGATAATATCGGTGATTTAATGTGTTTTGGTCCATAGAGGGGCAAAACCAAACAAGCCTTAGTAGATATTTACAGCCTAAGGTATAAATAGCCTTTATTTCTCTCTCTCTCTCTCTCCCATTTATGATTTTAGCAAAAATTTGGTGAGAAGAGTAAAGAAGAGGGAGAAAAGAGGAAGGAGAAGAGAAGGAAGAGGGAAGAAGGATTCCCCCTTGATTTCCGAAGCTGCATCTTACCTTTTCGTGGCCAAAATAGTGACCGGTGCTTTGAGATCTGCATATTGAGGTAAATAACGCCATAAACCCTTGGAATATGATGAAACCTTTTGTGCTCGATCAAATCAAAGAGTTAATAGAAACCTTATATGATTTCTTTGAAGGTTTGAGGAAAGAAAACAAGAATTGGAGGTACTGCAGTGACATTTTGAGTTGGGAAAGAGGATCTTAAGTTTTGGGGTTTCTTGAGCCAAGGTATGATTTTGTTCCCCAAAACTTTGATGTGAACTTAGATCTATGGTATAATAAGGTGGATGAAGCCTAAAATGTGTGAGAAATGAGGTTAAAACCACTCCTTTGGACTCCCAAGAGGAGGAATGAAGAAGGGAAGAAGTATAGCAAAACCCACTGAACACCGGTGGGTAGTCAGACCCACTAGTGTGACCCCCCAGTCTTACTTGGGCATCTGGGCCTATAGGCGGGTAAGATCGACGTGTACCTAGACTTTCTGGTATAACCCATCGGTCTCATCTGGGCTTCTAGGCCTACCAACAAGTAGCACCTATCGGTTTTGGGTTAGCCCCGGGTCCTATCGTTGGGTAGGACACACGGATATTGGACCCACCGGTAGCACCTGCCGGTTTATGTCTAGATGCTGTCTACTTGGGCAGCTTGCATAGGTGGGTCCTCCGACCCAGTTATAACCCACCTGTAGTCCAAATGAGCTCTTCTAGAGCTCAAACTCATCAACAACCTTCTTTGTGTTATTAAATGCATCGTGACATATCTTACGTCATTTTATAGTTTTAGAATGGACATATTCTATGCTCCTTATCTATGTTAGGTTTCGCGACATTCCTCTTCATGCACCGCATCTTACTGGTACCGTGTGCACGTATTCTCCTACAAGAATAGGTAAGTGGGGAGAGGACATTGATTCTTAATTTGGAAATGTTTATTACATCATCCTCATCTAATATATATATATATATCGTCATGCCATCTACAAATGCCATCTTTATGCATTTTCTTGTCTACTATAGGATGCATTTATGAATTGATATGTGATACCGTGAAGTCCAAATACTTGTTTCTTACCTTGAATTATGAGCATGGATTCATTAAATTGTTGGATGATGATGAATTGTGCATGTGATAAATTACTAGACTAGATGCCACAGTCGGCTTAGAAATAAATGCATTAGTACACCGTGGAATGGGACATGAAAGTACTATGTAGTCGTACTATCTCATAGAGGAGTATGTGGCTAGGATTGACCTTCTCTCATGCTACGACCCTTCCCAATAGGGATTTACGTGTTAGGTTATCACTGGGGGGAAGCACCGATCGTGGACCACTATGGTGGTTAGAAGTACGCCTGGCTAATCATTAGGACAGTTAATAACTTTGGTGATACATTCAGAGGGCTAATCGTACTAGTTTTATTTTCTGCTGTGGTTCAGCCACGATTTACTTTTCTGAGTACTCACAGCTGGCCTTCTCTGAAAACCTTATGGGTGTATCACGGGATGGAGAATGCATCTTGAGCCCGCAATATATGCTCACTTTGGTTTTGAGTAGCATGTAACCTATGACCTAGTAATGTTGAATAGGATTAAAAATGAATCTCATGCATATAGGATCATTTGACTTACAATTGCTTGTGTGAGTCTTTCTTTCCATTTACTGAGCTAGTGAGCTCACCCCTCATGCACACACTTTTTAGATGATTTTGTAGGATTCCCAGTAGAGGAACAGGAGCCAGGGTCCACTGGCGAAGTTCCAATGGGAGACATGTGGGCCCCGAAAGGATTTGATCACAGAGTTGGATGCCTGTGTGAGTGTTGTGTTGTGGGGTAACAATAGACATCACCAAACACAGTTCTTCTTTTTGATTATTTTGATATATATTCCATTTTTTGTGCTCTAGATAGTTAAATTGTTATTTCTTGTGTAATTATCATGCCTATGGACCCATATGTAAATATACTATGTATAACAATTTGGATATCAAGAGTATATGGAGAATTACAGGTATTTATATATGACAAGACTTCTGCTGAATTACTTTACTATATTTCAATGTTACATGTGGCTTGCTATGCTATGGTTACTGTATCAGATGATTCTAGTGGTTTTAGGGTTGCCTGGAGGGAACCCGATCACTAGTCTGGTTCTATGTGAACGGGGCGTGACAACAGTGGTATCAGAGTGTGATTCTCTAATCACACACAGCTTGCAAGATTAAACCCTATGGAACCTATAATAGGGTTGGGGAAAACATAAAAGACATCACATAAATGCTGAATTTACATAAAACTTAAAAATTTTGCCATGATGTTGTGAGGGTAGCGGCCGGAGGAACGATGGCTTCACGGGTTGCCACTTTGTCCTCTCTCCTCTCCTTCTCTTTTCATGGGTGAGGGGTGTGTCATGTGTGCTTCTCTTGCAGGCCCCGTACTGTCGTATCGCCGCTCAGAGATACATAGAGGCCTATTTCATAAGAGTGTAAAGTTCGTCATTCTCGACGGGGGTTTGATGATGGTCCAATATGGGGATTGAGATCATACAAAAGGGTTTGGAGTTGCCACCTAGGATTATGGACCTAGGACCCTAGGGTGGGCCCAATTTTGGAGAAAAGGTCCTGAAAGTTGGTCTGGTCCAGAGATTTAGGGTAAGTGTCAGGTTACAGAGTTGGGAAGGTATTAGGCCCCTAATCTACCCGGTTCAACAGGTCTTCCTACTAAATGCTTAAGAACGAACATTTTTCAAAATTATTCCTATTCCACATGTATGGCTAAGTTATCACACATATATACATTGACTAAATTTAAATAAATATGTACACTAAAACAAGGTCTATATAAAGTCTATATGATGACAATTCTAGTTTAGAAACTAAACTTAACCCCTGTTTCGAGTTAAGAGGGTGGGCCCCTAATTAGTACCATCTCAAACTGCCTTTTGGATTCTCCTGGCTTAGGGGAAGATGGTCTTAACCTCCAACTTCTTTTCTCAAGAGATTTTGATTGTGATGATATTCGGGTAGAGTTCCAGCTAGGAATGGTTACTTTCGAATTTGGATTCAGACAGAGCTTCAGCTAGGGAAGGCTATTTTTGAATTTGGATTCGGATAGAGATTCGGCTAGGTAAGGCTATTTTCAGGCTTCGAATGAGGTGGCATTCCGATGAAGCTTCCACTGGGGATAGGCTATGGGAGGGTTAGGCTGAGGTGGCACTCTGATAGAGCTTCTGCTGGGGATAGGCTAGGGGAGGGCTAGGCTGAGGTGACACTCCAATAGAGCTTCTACTGGGGATATACTAGGGGAGGGCTCGGATGAGGTGGCACTCCGGCAGAGCTTCCGCTGGGAATGGCTATTTCTGGAAAGATTCTAAGGGCAATTGGATAGAGTTTTTACTGAGAATGGCTATTTTTGGAAAAAAAATGGATGACCTAATAATGGATTGAAGATCTTTAAGATCCCAAAGAACACTTCGAAGATCATAACAGAATTTCAGATCTTGACGAAGATCACTCCAAAGACCCGAAGAACCTCAAGGGGGGAGGGATTTCTATGTTTGGTGAAGATCAAGAACACTCAAAAACATACTATTTTCAAAAAAAAAAATTGGATTGAACTACAAACTTGGATTGAAGATCTTCAAGATCCTGAAGAACACTTCGAAGATCCAAACAAAATTTTGGACCTTGAGAAAGATCGCTCTGAAGACCCAAAGAAACTTAAAGGGGGAAGGGAGGAGGAAAGAGGGTAGAGCTTCACTTCCTAAGTGGGGTTGTGATTCTAATCTATCCTAAATCCAAAGGAGGGGGGTATTTACAGTATTTCTGGGCTTAAGGGGAGGAGAGAAAATTCCTTTAACCACTGGACAAAAGGGGAGGAGTGATAATTCCTTTAACCATTGGACAAAAGGGGGTCTTGGATTAAAGTGAGTTAAGAGGGTTTTTTAACCAATAGACAAAAGGAGGTTTTTGGAAAAAATGGGAGGAGAGAAATTTTAGCCAATGAGGGCAAAAAATGGGTCTTTGGAATATTAGGAGGTTACGACGTAGGGTATGCCAGCGGAGTAGTGCATATGCAAAAATTATCTTCTTCATCCATTTCTTCACCTGCTAGGTTAGTGGAACGTAAATCCCGATCGTCAATGGCGGCACACAAGGTTGGGCTAAAAATGCATGGGGCATGACCATAACGGATGCACGGGAGGGTAGGCAATGTGCACAGGCTGGGCAGCAGCTATATATGAGTTGGGTAGCAGCTATGCACAGGCTACAACAAGCAGTGGTGAGGGCCATGCTGTGCAGGGCTACAGGCCATGCTGTGCAGGGCTACAGGCCATGCTTTGTGGGGGCACAAGCCATGCTGTGTGGGGGCACGGGCTATGCTTTGCAGGGGTGCAGGCCATACTGTGCTGGGGCATAGGCCATGCTGTGCAGGGGAGCAGGCCATACTATGAGGGGGCACAGGCCATGCTATGCGGGGGTGTAGGCCATGCTGTGAGGGTGCACGGGCCATGCTGTGTGGGGGCGCAGGCCATGCTGTGCTGGGCCGCAGGCCATGCTGTAAGGGGGTGCGGGCTACCCTGCTAGCCAATACGTGTAGCATGCGTGCAGGCAGCCCTACATGCAGCATGGCATGAATTATGGAACTTTTTGACGACAATGGTGGGAGATCTGACTGTCCGATTTGATGTGCCATATATCATCAGAATCATATTTTCATTCGAGTACTATCCATCCGTACGGTCATTTTGACCAGATTCTTTTGCATATACAAAGTCAAATTTAGACCCTCTTCTCTCTTGCGTGGGGGTTTCCAAGGTTTTCAGATAGGTGGTGAATTTGGGGTATTTGGGTTAGTAGGGGATTTTTCAGGTTTCCAGCAGGCTTGCCAGTGTGTGTGGCATGCGTACGGGAAAATATAATTTTTTGGGGATGATTACGAGAGATCCGAAGAATTGATTTTGATGTGCCATATATCATCAGAATCATATTTCTGAGCACTATCCATCTGTATGGTCATCTTGACTGGATTCCTTCGTATATAAACATTCAAATTTGGACCTTCTTATCTCCCATGCGAGGGTTTCCAGGGTTTTCAGATAGATGGGGAATGTTTCCAGGATTTCTTGGTCAATCATCATCTCTGTTGATTGGAAGTCGAAAGTCATGTCCAAGATCCGTATTTCATAATAGTGGAGGAGGGTGACAAAATTGGGTGTGTACAGATGCATTCATAAAATAAGAGTTCCAAAAAGTTCCATACAAAAGAGAGTTTACATAACAAAAAAGAGATTACATAATAAGAGAGAGAAAAGAAGAGAGAGAAAAGAAGAAGTAGACCAAAAGAAAAGAAGATAGTTTTCCAGAAAAAAATACATAAAGAACCTCTCCAAGCTAGCTATCCCATCAATCTACATGTAAATCGATGACCTCTTCCACCCGAGATCTAGAGTTGATATGGAGGCGCTATCATAGTAGTCGAAGCAGTGGTTAACCAAATCCACATCCTCTTGAAGGTGTTTCAGGCTTGCCACTACGTTCCTGGAGGTAGTGTCAGCATCATTAAATATGTCCTCTATCTCCATGGACATACTCACCTGAACCTCCAGATAGCCTTCTCACGTGTAGCAAACTCCTCTTGATTCTTCAGGAGCCACTCTTGACCTTCTTGGAGTGCTACCAACCTGTCCAACATGCCTTGGAAATCAAAGGCCCCACCTGGAGATGGTCGAGCTACATTAATAGGGACCTCATCCTTTGCCTCGGGCACATAATCTTCATCTTCCTCCTCATCCTCTCCCTCCTGGGCTGCCTTCTCCTCTATGGGCTCCATCAAACCATACAACTCCATCTTATGTAAGATCCCCTGGGAAAACTTGTCCGATGGGGACCTTCCCTCCTCACCCTCCACCTAGAAATACTCAAATATCTTGGTGAGGGACTAGGCGTAAGGATAGTTACCATCAAATAGGTATGCAGTATGGTACTCCATAATCTTCATAATAACAAATGGGCGGAAGATGCAGGAAGCGTCCTCCAGAGCCATGTAGATATAGTAAGCCATATACGCACCCATAAAGTTCACCTAGATTCAGTGATCGACTCTGGGAAGCAGGTTGAACTGGACAATGCGGTTGAAAACCTGGACCTCTGGGATGAATGTTGTCTTAGACTCGGGGCAAATTGCATGGCCACAAATAGTCTTGTAGATGTGGTTTTGGAAGGTTTGGCTATGTGGGGGCCCAAGGCCTTGCCCCTAGGTGGGCAGTAACACCAAGTGCCCTGTATAGAAATGCCTAAAATCCCCACCAACAGCTCAATGGGGAGTCGGATGTCCCATCCCTTCACCTGCTGGTAAGTTTATACACTCTGTCATTGAACGAAACCTCCGAGTTACAATAAAACTTCCTGACAAGTTCTGGATAGCAAAGAGAGTCAACAAAAAGCATGGCCTGCCAGCCAAGAGTGGTGAATTTCTCGAGCATTTGAACCTGAGAAAAGTCCTCTACCACGACAGTCTTCTCATAAGCATGGCCCTTTTGGAGAAGGTAGACCAGGAAAGTACAGCCTCAAGACTATGGAACATGCTCTTATCATAATCTTCGAGGTCGATGGGAGCACTCCTCCCAGATTAGGCACAGTGAGTACAAGAACTAGTGGCTGCACCCCTTCCTTTTCTGCTAGGAGCATTTCCACCCATAGAAGAAGAGGCAGCCTCCTTACCCTTGCGTGAAGACATTCTACAAAGTGTTGGGAATATCCCTCTCCATAAAGGTTTTGATGATAACAAACAAGTTGGGCTCTAACAATTATTTCTCTAAGTGTCATGTAAAGGTTCACATTGTGTAAGCACCATGTAAGGGACCATTTCAATAAAGCCCAAGATGCAAGTAGGATTGACAATTTAGAAGAAATCAAGATGGAGATTACAAAGATTTACTGAAGAGCTCTAAGAGACATTGAAGAAGTGGAAGAACTCAAATTGAAGACACTAAAGAAGTGGAAGAACTCAAATTAAAAACACTGAAGAAGTGAAAGAACTCAAATTGAAGACATTGAAGAAGTGGAAGAACTCCAATTGAAGAAATTGAAGAGTTGGATACTTCAAGATTAAGATGTAATTCACACACTCCCACACGCACTACACTCAGGCATATTAATCATGGAAAACACTCATAAATCAACCCAAGGCATATTAACCTCCTTGTGTGATTGCCAGACAATCAAACACAAAAATAGAGGTCAACCGGCAACTGCCCCTTTGCCACTGTGATGGATTTTCCATCAGAAACTACAAATAGCAGTCAATCGGCAACTACTGGATTTAACCAAAAATTGAACTGGCTAGCCAGATCAATTCTGGATCATTTGACTATGTATTAAACAGCCCACAGAGAGCAATTGACAAATTCTAGTTGGAAGCGGCAACTGCCAGTTGACCTCCAAAGACTCCAACGACTATATAACGACTATATTTTTTAGTCTAATGGCTAGTTTCATACAAATGGACTTGGAAGTAGCAACTGTCGGTTGAGAAAATTTCTACCCGTTAGAAATTATTCTCCTTCCAAATTGGGTGATCTTATTACCCTAATTGAGCCTAGTCTCTACCTATATAAATACCCCATTAATGACTTTAATAATGAACAATTTAAGTGAGCTTTAAGCAATCATATAAAAGTCAATTGTGAGATTCAACTACTATTATCATTAGGGTTATACTTGAAGTCAAACACATTCTCTAAGAACTCAAAGACTTCAGCAAAGTCTCTCTCATCAGCCCATACCTAGAGGAGACTTCAAAAGGTGCATTCAAGCTTACATTTTGCATATTCATTTTACATGCAACGCACAAGGAAAACTCGAACCATTATATTCCACTTATTTTATTACTTTTACATTCTCCTAGACTGTAGTTAGGATTATGCAAGGATCCTTTTATCCTAAAAAGAGTTGAGTGACTCTCCACCATAAAACGGGGTTGTAAGAGGTGTCTCTCTACTTGAAAAGAGATTGTAGGGATACTCTTGTCCTAAACAAGAGTTTGTAAAGGTTTTCTACCCTACCTACTATACTGAAAGGGAGAGCTAGTGGAATCCTCACAAGTGGAACTTGTAGGGAGTGGACTAGACTCGAGTTGAGTCGAATCACTATAAACCTTGCTGTTGTGTGATTGTGAGTATTTTACTATTCTACAATTTTTATTTTGCAATTACATTTGAGAACTATTGTTCAAAAAGGTTTAAATTTCACTAGGATTACCTATTCACCTCCCCTCTAGGTTATTTCACAAAGCCCATGAGAAAGACATGAGAAACGGATAAGATTTCAATAGGAAATTGTAAATGCAAGGGATAAAAGAGAACTCAAGGCAATAAGATCATAAAGAGGGAAAACTAGTGTAAATGGAGGTCATATTAAGTACACTATTGGGGAAATGTATATTAAATGACAAATAAAAGAAATTAAAGTATTTACCTAAGGCATAGATTCATGCAAATGCAAAATTTAGCATCAATCCAAGACATTGACAAATTTCCAAGAGAAGGAAAAAGGGGAAATTCATGGAGTAGGTCATAAACCAATTGAAATAACCTAGAGGGGGGTGAATAGGTTATACTAGTGGAATTTAACTCTTTTCGATGTATAGGTCACAAGTGTGACTGCAAGTTAAAACAATGCGGAATAAATAAAACAAGCACAATCAAACAACACAAGATTTATAGTGGTTCGACTCAATCCGAGTCTAGTCGACTCCCTACAAGAATCCTCTTGTAAGGTATTCCACTAGTTCTCCCTTTCAGTATGGTAGGTAGGGAAGAAAACCTTTACAATCTTTTTCACGGATAAGAGTATCCTTACAAATCCCCTTTGCAGGCAGATAAGCGCCTTTACAATCTCTTTTGGAGGTAGAGAGACACCTTCCTCTTTTTAGGATAAGAGAATCCTTACAATCCTAAGTACAGTCTAGAATTATAAAAACAGAAATAAATAAGAAATAGTGGAATAGGAGGAATACCTCAAGTGTAGTGCAAATGATAAGAATGAGAGATGAATGATGCACCTTTTGTAAAGTCCTCTCTTATGGCTTTGAATTGCACAGGAGAGAGTAGAGGACTTGATTGAGACTTGAGCCTTTTGTTGGGATTGGTGTAATTGAACAACTCAAGTAGAATAGAATAATCTTAATAACTCTTGAATGCTTACAATAATGCTCTTAAAGCTCTTTCTTAATTGATATTTAATTAAGAGTGGTTTAGGTATTTATAGGTGAGCTTAGTGAAGCATTTTAGGTAGGAAATCAAGCTCTAACTGTCGTATTCTGGGACCACTAGTCGACTGCCATCAGTTGCCGGTCGACCGGAAAGAGCCGTTGAGGTCAAAAACTAGCCATTGGAGTTTTTCCAGGGAGGCACCGATAGACTGGGACTTTTTGTCGGTCGATTGGCTATGGTCTCGGACAGTTTCGGTCGATCGGGGCTTCCAACCGATCGACTACCAACATGACAGACTGTTTTTGATAGAATACTATCATACTGACCAGTCATCAGTGTTTTGACTATAACTTTTTATTCCAACTTTGGATTGACTTAAGATCAGTTGCATTGGAATTGTGACTCAATTTCCTACAACTTCTGTGAAGGTTTCATCTCCTGATACTGAATTTAAGATTACCCAAAATACCCTTGAGGCAGGTTAATATGTTTTCACAGAGTTTTACTAGAGCATATTGCACTCTACCACCTAAGGTCATTCTAGTATGATGCATGAGGTGCGTGCGTAAGCAATGTGTGTACAAATTACAAAATATATTCTCTATCCTATGGTCTTCATCTTGGGTCTTGATGTCTTCATCTTCGGTCTTGAATGTCTTTATAATCTTGGGTCTTGATATCTTTAAGCTTCAAGGTCATGTTTGCATGAGTTCAAACCTTGATGTCTTGATTCAACCTTTAAGTGTTTCTTCAAACTAATTACACTTTCTTCAAGCTAATCACATTTTATCAAACCAAGTTAAAGATGTATGTTTGTTTGTTAACACCAAAACATAGCACGAAGTGTGGACATGTTTCCCAACAATCTCCCCCTTTTGGTGATGACAAACAAACATAGGCAATATAACCAAACACAAGAAATGATAGTAACACTATGTAAAGTTCAATAAGATAATTTAATTCAGTGCTAGAAAAAAAAAATAAACAAGGATAGTAAACAAGGATAGATACTGTCATTTCCAGAAAGAGAAAACAATTAAAGATAGATGTTCTCCACCTTTTGTCAACAGCAAAAAGGGAATCAAAACGACACAAGAAATTAAAATACTCCCCCTGAGTATGTGCCAATAAACACATAGAAAATTATCATAAGTTCAACTTCGTATCGCAGAGTATTTTGGCAAAAAGTAACATAAATGACTAAAACAAACACGAAGTTCCACAAAAAAAAAATAAGAGTTTAGTAATATTATATAAAAGGAGTAAGGACTGGGCTGTTTGGGAAGAAGATGCATCTTGCGAATAGTGGAAAGATTGATCTCTTGAGGAAATGGTTCAAATGATTCACTAGAAAAATCCACATGAAAGTGGTCCAGAATTTGGCAAATCATCCTTCCATAGGGAAGATTTCCCTTTTGAAGTCTATCACCATGGATAATCATGGTTTTGAGCAGAATGTAAGGAAGGTTGATGCTCACATTCTTG
Organism: Macadamia integrifolia; assembly: GCF_013358625.1. NCBI lineage: Eukaryota > Viridiplantae > Streptophyta > Magnoliopsida > Proteales > Proteaceae > Macadamia > Macadamia integrifolia. Next base: position 315,504 of record NW_024869887.1, read on the forward strand.
CAAATACAGTAGGTGAGATAAGCATGAAATGGGGAGACTTCATCTCTATGACCACTCTTTGGGAGGATGTTGTGGGAGATGATGAGATTTACAATCCGCCCAATATCAGTGAGTTCCTTAGCCTTAATCTTTGAGTATTAGCATATTCCTTCATGATGCTAGAGTACACGCAGTCAACATCCATGAATTGTTCTGTATAGGTCTTGGGTTGGTAGTATTTGAGTTCCCCTGCCAAAGAGATGTTTAGGATTTCTCCTAATATCAGGATGTCTATATCTATAGGAACTCCCTTAACATAGGAATGGACTAGAAGGTTGTCACCTTCTCCAGAGAAAGTAAGGTTACAAAAGAACATTTTGACAAGCTGGGGATAACAGTGGAACTCGAGTTTGAGAATGTTGCCCCATCCCAAAGCATCAAATAGGTCTTTGATGTCATACCTGGACAAAGAGTCGGAATTGATGGTTCTACCTTACTCTATGTGTCGTGAGATGTAGAGATCCCATGATTCTTGAGCAATGGAGGAGGAGAACCAGATATCTTTGTCAGAAACCTTCCTTTTTCCCTTCTGAGCTACCGTTTTCTTGCCTCTGTGGGGACGGTGAGAGTCTATGATGATGAAGGGCGAAGGAAGAGAAGAGATACAAGGGTTTTTGAGATGGATAGGAAAGGATCTTGAGAGATCTATGTTAGAGAGGAGTTCTAAGCTAGGGTTTTGGGAGAGGAAGAGTCGAAATGGGGTTTTAAAAATGGACAAAATGGTTCTAAAAATCGATTTTAAAAGAGTTCATAATCGAATTTTTGGTGGTGCCAATCGACTGGTAATCATTTTGGTCAGAAGCGGTCGACCAAAAGGTTTAAGGCGGTCGATCGGTAATCCATTCAGTCAGCACCGGTTGACTGGTATATTGGGGCGATCGACCGGAAGAATCCAAAATTGCCCAAGAACCTAAAAAATTGTGGATGTGGAAAGGGTTTTTCAAGTCTAGGCTTTTCAAAAAAAATATTCATGAAAGAATGTTTATTCATTCAGCCAAACGGGTTGCAAATGCCAAGCTTCTTCCTTAGAAAGCTAAAATGCTCTTCACCTAGTGGTTTAGTGAATATATCTACGAGTTGTTTCTCATTTTCAATGTATTCTAGAGAGACATCGCCATTTTGAATGGTGTCTCGTAGAAAGTGGTGTTGAATATCAATATTCTTTGCCCTTGAGTGTAAAATGGGATTTTTACTCAAGTTTATGGCACTGGTGTTATCGCACATGATTGGGCAAGATTCAAAACTCACTCCAAGGTCTTGGAGAGTTTGCTTCATCTAAAAGATTTGAGCACAACATCTACTAGCTGCAACATATTCAGCTTCGGTGGTAGATAGAGCAATGGAGTTTTGTTTCTTGCTAAACTAAGAGACAAGGCAAGAGCCAAGAAAGTGACAGGTACCACTGGTACTTTTTCTGTCTATATGGCAGCCTGCGAATTCAGCATCTGAAAAGCTGACCAAGTCAAGGGGTTGGTTTTTGGGATACCATAACCCAACATCACTTGTGCTTTTCAAATATTTAAAAATTCTTTTTATAGCTGTGAGGTGAGATTTCTTAGGATCAGCTTGAAACCGAGCACATGCACATACACTGTACATGATGTTAGGTCTACTTGATGTTAGATATAGAAGGCTCCCAATCATGCCTCTATAACTAGTTACATCCTCAGAAGTGCCATCCTCATTCTTGGTTAGTTTCAAGGATGAGCTCATTGGAGTGTCTGAAGATTTTTGACTGTTCATGTCAAATTTCTTTAGCAGCTCTTTGGTGTACTTGTTTTGGTTTATGAAAATTCCATTATCAGTTTGTTTTATTTGAAGTCCAAGGAAGAAATTTAACTCTCCCATCATACTCATTTCAAATTCATTGCTCATCTTGCTACTGAAATCAGTCCACATTCTCTCGTTGGTTGAGCCAAAGATGATATCATCTATATAGATTTGAACAATGAGTATGTCTTTCTTCAAGTTCTTCACGAACAGGTTGTGTCAATCCTCCCCCTTGAGAAGCCACTTTCTATCAAAAAAGTACTCAATCTCTCATACCAAGCTCTAGAGGCTTGTTTGAGCCCATACAGGGCTTTCTCAAGTTTATAGACATGGTTGGAAACTTAGGGTCTTCAAAACCAGGAGGTTGAGCTACATAAACCTCTTCTTGAATGTATCCATTCAAGAATACACTTTTGACATCCATTTGATATAGTTTAAAGTCCTTATGGCATGCAAAAGCTAGTAGCATTCTAATAGACTCTAACCTTGCTACTGGTGCGTAGGTTTCATCATAGTCTATTCCCTCTTGCTGATTATACCCTTTGGCAACTAGTCTTGCTTTGTTTCTCACTATGTTCCCATCTTCATCCAGTTTATTGCGAAAGACCCACTTAGCACCAATGATGGTGTGGTGGTCAGGTCTTGGGACAAGTTGCCATACCTTGCTTCTTTCAAACTAGTGAAGCTCCGCTTGCATAGCTATAATCCAATCACTATCTTTTAGTGCTTCTTCTATGTTCTTGGGTTCGATCCTTGAGATAAATGTAGTGTGATTGCATACCTCTCGGGTTTTAGATCTAGTCTGTATTTCTCCATCTAGATCCCCTATGATGTTTTCTAAGGGATGATTCCTATGCGGGATGGTAACATCATTTGTATCATCAAGAGAAATATCATTAGCTTTGTTCTTAAGTTCATCAATTATGATATCATCATCATCAATAGGAGATTTGTTTAAGTCATTAGGTAAAGATTCATCAAATCATACATTCATAGATTCTTCAACCATTAATGACTTTTTATTAAAAACTTTATATGCCCTACTGTTGAGTGAGTATCCTAAGAATATTCCTTCATCAGATTTTGCATCAAATTTTTCAAGATAATTTTTGGTGTTTAAGATGAAACATTTATACCCAAAAAATCTAAAGTAGTCTACTTTTGGTATTTTACCAAAGTACAGTTCATAAGGGGTTTTAGAAAGTAAAGGTCTGAGAATTATCCTATTTAGTACATAACAAGTTGTATTTACAGCTTCAGCCCAAAAGTACTCAGGCAAAGAATACTCATTAAGCATAGTCCGAGCTGTTTCTTGTAATGACCTATTTTTCCTTTCAACTACCCCATTAGATTGAGGCGTTCTAGGAGCGGAGAAGTTATGGTCAATACCATGCTTGTTGCAATATAAGTCAGATTGACTTATATTGTCAAATTCTACTCCATGGTCACTCCTCACAGAGGTTACAGTATACCCTTTCTGATTTTGCAGTCTATTACATAGAGTTGCAAATTCATCGAAGGCATCATTTTTGTTTTTCAGAAAAAACAGTCCAAGTGTATCTAGAGTAGTCATCAACGATTACAAAGTTATAATTTTTACCACTCATACTAGATATATTGATAGGTCCAAATAAGTCTAAATAAGTAGTTCCAATGGTCTAGAGGAAGATATAATATTTTTCGACTTGTGGGAGACCTTGGTTTGTTTGCCTTTTTGACAAGCATCACAAAAATTGTCTATTTCATACTTGATTTTAGGGAGGTTCCTCACAAGATCCTTGGATGCAATGGTTTGAATCAACTTGACATTTATATATCCAAGTCTTCTATGCCATAATGAAGACTCACTATGGTTAGAAACCAAGCATGCATTTAAGGAACTTGCTTCGTCAAGCATACAAACATAGATATTGTTTTTTCTAGACCCTTTTAGTATTAGATTATCATTTGCATCTTTAATGCAACAATGGGAGACATTGAATTCTACTTTATATCCAATGCTACATAACTGACTTACACTTAGGAGATTATAATTCAAATTTTTCACAAAGTAAACGTTTGAGATTGAAATACCTCAAAGTCTTATTTTTCCAATACCAACAATTTTTCCTTTGCTGTCATCTCCAAAGGAGACCCATCCTCCATCGTAGTCCCGTAAGCTTGAGAATAGGTTCTTGTTGGATGTCATGTGTTTGGAACATCCACTGTCGATGACCCATTCAGCTTCCACCTTATTCTTCAAGCAAACCTATAACAGAAATTTAATCGTACATTGGTCCCCATAATCTCATGGGTCCATCATTGTTAGTGTCAAACTTTTCGACTGGAACCCAAATGGTTTTGTACTTTTCAGGTCTTTGGTTCTGCCTTTGGGATGACTTTGGGTTTCTTTGGGTCCTCTGATGTTTATAAGATCCATTTGATCTTTGAGGAGTATAGTATCTTTGAAATCTATAGGATCCTTGGTTTTGGTATTTCCCTTGTTGTCTATGAGTCTCCCGAGGGTAGTTCTCATACCCTTGGTATTGTCTTTGGGGCCTCTCAATAGAGTATTCTCTTTGAGGTTGGGTTTTTCTATACCTAGGCATAGGCCTAAAGTCTTCTTGAGACCTATATTGCCTTCTTAGGGGCGTGTAGTAGTAGGCATGACTAACTCTTGGTCTCTCAGTTTGAGAATTGGGTTTCTTCTTTTTCTTGGTGTGACACTGGTTTATGGAATGTCCTGTCTTTTTACAAAAACTACATTTAATATAAGAGGTGGATGGTTGGTTTCTTTGGTCACCCCTTTTTGGATTCTCACTTCTAGATGGATTTTGTCCATTGTAACCCAGTCCTTCTCTTTCATTTGGACTTTTCCTTTGAGATCCAAGAAGATTGTCAAGGTTCTTTTGCCCCTGGGTAAAGGTGCAGAGGGTGGAGTTCAACTTGAAGTTTTCTTCCTCCAGTTCACTTACCTTTGAGGTTAGTGCCTCCACTCTCTTATTTAGTGTGTCAACCTCTTTCTTAAGTTCATTTTTATTAGACTCTAATTTGATACTTTCTTCATACAAGGCCTCGAAGGCTTCTTGAAGCTCCTCATTAGAGTCCCTTATTAAAAATTCAGGTCGAGTTTGACATACCTCTTGTTCTTCATCTCCGATGGCCATCAAGGCGAGGATGGTAACTTCTTCTCCAACTTCACTTTTCTCCTCTTCATCACTTGAGTCCTATGTGGCTACATAAGCCTTCTTCTTTGATTTATTTGGGCATTCGGTTCTGAAGTGTCCAGGCTTTCTGCACTCAAAACAGACTATATCTTTAGAAGAGATTTCCTTGGGTTTAATTTTTGATTTACCTTTTTCACCATAAGATTTGTCTCTGTAGGATTTGTTCTTGTGTAGAAATATTCCTTTCTTTTTGAGGAACTTGTTGAACTTCCTCGTGATGAGTGAAATTTCTTTTTCCATATCGAATTCTTCATCTTCTTCATCATCGCTTACTTCTTCGATAGTTTGAGTTGACTTTAGAGCCATGGTTCTCCTTTTGTTCTTAGGATTTGGTTTTTCGGCGTTCAACTCTACTTCATGAGTTTGTAGAGGTCCAAGCAAGTAGTCCAAAGAGATTTTCGTCAAGTCTTTGGCTTCTTCTATTGCTATTTTCTTGGGTCTCCAAGCTGCAGGTAAGGCTCTTAAGATTTTCTTGACTTTTTCAGCGGTAGTATAAGTTTTGCCTAAACATTTGAGACTGTTCACAATATCAATAAATCTTGTAAACATAGAAGTTATTGACTCATTTTCTTTTATAAAGAAGGATTCATAATCAGAAACGAGTTGGTCTACCTTTCTTTCCTTTACCTCTGTTGTACCTTCATGTGTGACAAGAAACATATCCCAAATCTCTTTAGCTGTGTCACATGCTATGACTCGGTTGAAATCTTGTTCATTGAGGGCACACTGAAGGAACGTGATTGCACGAAAGTTGTACTGGATGAGAGTGATGTCTTTAGCCGTCCATTCCCCTTCATCTTTTGGTATTGTCTTTCCATCAACTATTTTGGTGATGGTGTATGGTCCATTCTCTATGGCTCTCCATACAAGAATGTTGTGACCACATACAAAGTTTTTGAATCTGCACTTCCAGAAGGAAAAGTTATCTCCATTAAAGTAAGGGGGTCTCGAGGCGTTCATGCCTTCTGGTGGTCCTTGGAATGTGGCCATGGTCTTTGACTCACTTTTAAGACAATATTGTCTTAAATAAATTGAGCTCCCCCTCTGATACGAATTGAAATAACCTAGAGGGGGGGTGAATAGGTAATACTAGTGGAATTTAATTCTTTTCGATGTATAGGTCACAATTGTGACTGCAAGTTAAAACAATGCGCAATAAATAAAACAAGCACAATCACACAACACAAGATTTATAGTGGTTCGACTTAATCCGAGTCTAGTTCACTCCCTACAAGAATCCTCTTGTAAGGAATTCCACTAGTTCTCCCTCTCAGTACGGTAGGTAGGGAAGAAAACCTTTACAATCTTTTTCACGGATAAGAGTCTCCTTACAAATCCTTTACAGGCAGAGAGGCGCCTTCCTCTTTTTAGGATAAGAGAATCCTTACAATCCTAAGTACAGTCTAGAATTGTAAAAACAAAAATAAATAGGAAATAGTGGAATAAGAGGAATACCTCAAGTGTGGTGCAAATGATGAGAATGAGAGATGAATGATGCACCTTTTGTAAAGTCCTCTCTTACGGCTTTGACTTGCACAGGAGAGAGTGGAGGACTTGATTGAGACTTGAGCCTTTTGTTGGGATTGGTGTAATCGAACAACTCAAGTAGAATAGAATAATCTTAACAACTCTTGAATGCTTGCAATAATGCTCTTAAAGCTCTTTCTTAATTGATATTTAATTAAGAGTGGTTTAGGCATTTATAGGTGAGCTTAATGAAGCATTTTAGGTAGAAAATCAGGCTCTAATGGTCGTATTCTGGGACCACCGGTAGACCGCCATCAGTAGCCGATCAATCGGAAAGAGCCATTGAGGTCAAAAACTAGCCGTTGGAGTTTTTCCAGGGAGGCACCGGTCAATCGAGACTTTCTACCGATCGATCGACTATGGTCTCGGATAGTTCCGATCGACCGGGGCTTCCAACCGGTCGACCGCCAACATAATAGACTGTTTTTGATAGAATGCTGTCATACTGATCAGTCATCAGTGATTTGACCATAACTTTTCTATTCAACCTTGGATTGACTTGAGATCAGTTGCGTTGGAATTGTGACTCAATTTCCTACAACTTCTATGAAGGTTTCATCTCCTGATATTGAATTTAAGATTGCCCAAAATACCCTTGAGGCAGGTTAATCTGTTTTCACAGAGTTTTACTACAGCATATTGCACTCTATCAGTTGCGTATGCAATGTGTGTATAAATTACAAAATATATTCTCTATCCTATGGTCTTCATCTTGGGTCTTGATGTCTTCATCTTCGGTCTTGAATGTCTTTATAATCTTAGTTCTTGATATCTTTAAGCTTCAAGGTCATGTTTGCATGAGTTCAAACCTTGATGTCTTGATTTGACCTTCTAAGTGTTTCTTCAAACTAATTACACTTTCTTCAAGCTAATCACATTTTATCAAACCAAGTTAAAGATGTATGTTTGTTTGTTAACACCAAAACATAGCAAGGAGTGTGGACATGTTTCCCAACATCAATGATATTCATAGGATTGATGGAAATTCGGAAAATAGTATGTAAAGAAGGTCCAATTTCATATAATTATACACATCTTCACATTATTGATGTCAAAACAAGGAAAAAACCCCCAAGTTCTCAAGAAACCTAACCTAGGAATGGTGAAAAATTCATGCCAAGGAGAAATGTGTGAAACATATGTGCAATGTGACACTCTTACTACTATTATGCAACCAAATGTGAGTTGATAGACTCATTGGAACACACATTGTACAAGGAAAGAAAGAGAAAATGAGAAAACCCTAAAACAACAAAATTTGGGAGAAATAGGGTTAAACAACTGATGCAAATGACATATGCGATATTGAAGATGAGATTCGTGAAATGAATGACACATCCACATGCTAGATTCATTCTAGTTGGAGGAAATCAAAATAAAATGAATTTTAGAGGATATTGAACAAGAATATTCGAAATCTCATAGTTCAAGAGAGAGAATGAAGAGAAAATCACTCACTTGAGGTTCAAGATGGTGTTGGAAAAGCCTTAAATCCAAATGTGGGCAAGAGGAATTCTTGTGAAGGGCTTCTTGACCTTCTCCTTGGTGCTTCAAACGAGTTAGAGAATAAAGGGAAAAGAGAGAAATAAGAAATATTTGAATATGAGGGCTTTTTTCCCTCATAACAGAATCACGCGCGCGATCGGCAGTCCTGAACCCAGCCCACCCACTGGACTAACCCATCGGTGTGGGGTTTTGGGCCAAAATGTTCCAAAATTTGGGGATTTGTTTCCCAAACCTTATGAACCCTAGTTTTTGCATGAATTATAAGTTGTTGAATAATAAAATTTGCATGCATACTCGTGTGGGATTGGTTGTCTTTATGTAGGAGGTAATGATTTGGATGCGTGCTATGATGGTGGAATGCAATATGACTACATGACCAGGGGCATGATGTGCATTTGATTTTGTGCTTACATGTAATAAATGTGGCACTTAATCATACTTATCTTTGATGCAATTCAGGTACAAAGCATCATGGTACGCACTAGATCCGATAGTAATGCATAAGGAGCCCCACATGGTCCCCGACCTGTCAGACGATGAACAAATCCTCGGGGGCCTTGACCATGGGTGGGCCCTAGATGGGAGGAAATAGTTGAGGACCCGCTTGTACATGAAATCCCAGATCCTCCATATCATTCCAAATGATGTTGAGGATCTCATTCAGAAGTCGTAACAAGCATTTCAACAGCAATTACTCTAGCAGCGGTAGACTTTTATAAATGCTATGTAGCAATAGTTGAACCCTATGCAAATGGATCAACACCCCCATGTGGTAACCCTTCCACAAGATCCTCCTGTTGTGTCGAGTACTGGGGTTCAACCGGGGGTTACATCTCCTCGAGCACCACCTGTAGATGCACAGGGGGTACACCTTCTGCTGTACCACCACAAGACCAACCAGGGGATACACCTCCTGTGGTGACTCCACGGTTCCTACCTTTTGGCACTCCTCTATAGATGATGCCACTATCGTATCAGTACTATCCAGCTTATCCCCCATACTACCCACTGGCAGCCACTACTGCAAAAGTGGTGGAATCCTTTAAGAGGCACTTACCACCTATCTTCACCAAGGTGGGGAGTGATCCTTTAGAGCCGGATCGATGGATCTAAGAAATGGAGAAGATATTTGAGGTGGTAGAATGCATAGAAGCCCATAAACTCATCTATGCTGGGTTACAGTTGAAGAATGAAGTTGATTCATGGTGGAAGGCTTCCAAGCCTATCTTAATGACAACCCACATGGAACCGACATGGGAACAATTCAAGGAATTGTTCTTATCAAATTACTACCCCAACAGCTTTAGAGATCGGAAGGAAGTAGAATTCTCGGCCTGACTCAAGGAAACAAGTCTATCCTTGAGTACTAGCAGCAATTTGAGGAATTATTCTATTTTGCTCCTCCATATATGAAAACAATGGAGGAGAAGGCAAAAAAGTTTTTGAAATGGGTGAAGGTGTCTATGGTACAATATTGGGGGCTATGGATTTGACTGATTATGCCCAAATTGTACAAAAGGCCAAGACTATGGAAAACAAGCAAAAGGAAGAGTCTTCCACCACACCAAGACTCTCGAAGAGGTCCAATCCTTATATGGACTTGAGCAACCTGAGCAAGAGTTTCCACAGGCCATATAAATATGGTCCATTATACCAACAACCATATAGATCATCAGGCTATATGCCTCGATCGGTTGGTAGATCGGGTACTACCTCTTTCTGCCCGAACACTAGCACGGTGCCTATAACCTCAAGGCCTCGACCTTCCATTGCATTGGGTCAAATACATAGAGCACCAGTACTAGTGTAAGCCCCTGAAAATAGATGCTATGTTTGTAATTCAATTGGGCATTTTGCAAAGGATTTTTCGTACAAGCCAGCTGATGTACAGAGTTAGCCTCCTATTTATAGGCCCACATTGACTCAAGGGGGCCCACCTCAAGGGAGAATGTATATATTGTCAGTCGAGGAGGTTAAAGCAAGCTTCGATATTGTAGCAGGTATCCTATCTATCTTGGGTATACCAGCTTATGTGTTATTTGACTATGATGCATCACATTCTCTTATATCTAAAAGATTTAGTAGAAAGATTGACATGACACCAAGGGCTCTAGAGAGTAAATTGATTGTTAGCACACCTACAGGCAAGGTATCATAATTAAATGAAGTATATGGGCCATGTCCCATTAAAATAGGTGGGAAAAAGCTGGATGCCCAGCTTATCAAATTTAATATGCAAAATTTTGATGTTATACTGGGCATGGATTGGTTATCCGCTCATCGGGAAAAAGTGATGTGTGCCAAGAAACAAATTAAAGTGGTGAGTGATGGAGGTGAAGAGCTAGTGTATCAAACAAATAAGACAAAATGTCCTAGAGAGGTTCTCATCTCTACCTTATAGGCGGTAAAATTACTGGAAGATGGATATCAGGGTTACCTAGCTTCAGTACAAGATGTGGAAGCAAAGGTCACACTGTTGGAAGAATTGAATATAGTTAGGGAGTATTCTAATGTCTTCTCAAATGGTCTAACCTGGCTACCGCCTGACAGAGAGTTAGAGTTTGCTATTAATTTAGTTCCCGGAGCTACCCTAGTGTCTAAAGCTCCGTACAGAATGGCACCACCTGAATTAAAGGAGTTGCAGACTCACTTGCAGGATTTTTTGAAGAAGGGATTTATACACCCGAGTGTTTCTAGGTGGGGTGCTCCAGTTCTATTTGTTAAAAAGAAGGATGGAAGTTTGCCTATGTGCATCGATTATAGGGAGTTGAACAAGTTAACCATCAAGAACTGATATCTATTGCCATGCATAGATGGCCTCTTTGATCAACTACAAGGTGCTAAAGTATTCTCGAAGATTAATCTCAGATCTAGTTACTATCAACCCAAGATAAAGGACAACGACATACCCAAGATGGCCTTTAGGACCCGATATGGCCACTATGAATTCCTAGTACTGTCTTTTGTGTTAACCAATGTATTGGCAACTTTTATGGATCTGATGAACCGAGTATTCTATGATGTTCTCGACAAGTGGGTCATCATTTTCATCGATGACATTTTAATATACACAAAGACTGAAGAGGAGGATGCATTACACTTGAGGATGGTACTCCAGAGGTTGCGAGAGCAATAGTTATATGTGAAATTCAGAAAGTGCGAGTTTTGGCTTAAGAAAATTAGATTCCTAGGACACAGTGTCTGAGAATGGGATCGAAGTTGACCTACGAAAAGTAAAAGCAGTAGTGGAGTGGGAAGAACCCAAGAATATAGTAGAGATTAGAAGTTTCTTGGGATTAGCGAGCTATTACTGGCGTTTCATCGAGAATTTCTCTCGAATCACTACTCCAATGACTAAATTGACCAAAAAGGGGTGAAGTTTGAATGGTCTGAGGAGTGCAAAGATAGCTTCTAATAGTTGAAAAGTTGATTGGTGTCAGCCCCAGTGTTAACAATTCCAGAAGGCACAGGTGTTATAACAGTTTACATTGATGCTTCCAGAGTTGGACTAGGTTGCATTCTTATACAACATGGCAAGGTAGTGGCGTATGCATCTAGACAATTGAAGGAGTATGAGAAGAACTACCCCACTCATAATTTGGAGCTGGTGGAAATTATCTATGCCTTGAAGATCTGACGCCATTATTTGTATGGAAAGAAGTGCGAAATATTCAGTACACAAAAGCCTCAAGTACTACTTCACCCAAAGGGATTTGAACATGAGACAGAGGAGATGGCTGGAGCTCATGAAATATTATGACTATGACATCCAGTACCATTCGTGTGATACCCTACTTTTTAAACCCGGTCTAATTACATGGTTGACTCGGTTTAACCATGCAGGACCCGAACCGAAGAGGGTTAAGGTGGGTTCCTTATGGACCATGATGGCAAGGGTAACTTTGAACACCGGTTGGCCAGACAAGTCCGAGTCAGTGCCAGAGGAGACGGGTGTACCCAAGCCGTGTACATGCACATATTATAAGGCCATGTACGGATAAAGCAGGTATGTAGCCGGATGCTAAAGCGCATACGTATAATAGATGTTATGCCGAGAGTGAGATTTATTTCGAGAGTCGAATTCCATCAAAATCCCACTTGTTGGCCAATTTTGGGCCCTCAGGTGGGCGGTCACAGGTGGGCGCATCCGCCCACCTGAGTGACCCACCCATGTGTTACAAATGGTTTTCAGGAAGTATAAATAGCTATTATTATGTTTTTCATATCTCATTTATTACACTGAATAGTTGGTGAGAAAAGTTAAGAGGAGAGAGAAAAGAAGGGAGAAAAGAGAACGAAGAAGAAGAAAGGGAAGGAAGAGGAAGAAGAAATGGATTTAAGCGGCACCAAGGTTTGATCTTCCCATTCCGACGCCGGAAGAGTGATCTCCAACACGAGATCTACGTTTAGAGGTGAGCAAAGGCTATGTTCTTAAACTTTCACCAAACCCAAATAAAACCCTTGATTTGGGTAGAGTTTCTTGAGGTTTTGTAGATTCCCCTTGAGATGATGAATCTAAGGTTTAATAGATGGTTTATGTGTTGATTTTGAAGGATTTGAAAAAGTGTTTCCACAGTTGGAGGAGCATTGGTGATTTGAAGTGATTTTGGGGTTTTTGAAAGAGTTCTTGAGCAAAGAAGGTAAGATGGTTTCCATTCCTTAAATCTAACCTAGATTTAGGTTAGAACCATCTCATGAGACCTTGAATGTGTGGAGAATGGATTTGGAAGAGCCCCATTTGATTCCCCAAAGGTTGGGGAAGATTTCAAGGAAAATGGCATTTTCCCGCCAAGACCGGTGGGCCAAATGGCCTGCTTGAGGGCACCCACCTGAGAGGACAAGGCCTTGGGGCCAACCGGCGGGCCCTATTGGCAAGCCGATCGATAGGCCAACCTGCTCACCGATCCTAGCAGGCCCTCAGCCTCCACCATTGGGCCCCTACCGGTGGGCCGACCTGCCCGCCGGTCATGACCGGTGGGTCAGGACAGGTGGGCTTTCCGACCCACTCGAGAGGCTCCCAACATGATTTGTACGTCCGAATGGACCCAAAACGGACGTGCGACCTTCTTTTAGGGTTCTAAACATGATTTTGTCATCAAATCTTGTTAGTTTTGACCCCAAAGTGGTGAAATACTAACCCCATTCACTTATGATAGGTTCACCAAAACTTACGCTTCTCGCACCGTATCTCACCCGTACCGGGCATGAGTCTTTGTACACAACAAGTAAGTGGGGAGAGGATGTTTGGCCTTATTTTAAGGCTTGTTTGGCATTCATTAAATTGTTTCTAGACTAGCCATGTCATCATGCAAATTTAATGTAGCTTAGCCATCCTCATATTATTATGACATGTGTGTTGTGTTTATTTTCTCAATGTCAAATGATGATGTGATTATGTGATGAATGATGACATCATTGTGCATAATGCATTAATAGACTAGATGCCATATTCGGCTTGGAAACGAGTGTATTGGTGGCCCGTGGAATGGGATGCAGAGGCACTATGCAATCGTACTATGTCATATAGGAGCATGCTGTGTAGGATTATCATCTTCCCGTGCTACGACCCTTCCCAACAGGGGTTGAGGTGTTGGGCTACCATTTGGGGGGAAGCAGTGGTCGCAGTTGTCGGGTCACTATGGTGGTTAGTATACGCCCGGATGGTCATTAGGACAGTCGGCAACCCCGATGGTATATTCAAGAGGGCCAATCGTACTGCTTTTAAATTACTGGAGTCAGCACCTTTATTTTCTGTCATTTACTTTTATGTTGAGAGCCGGTGGTTGGCATGCTTTACTTTTTCAAGTACTCACGGTGGGCCTTCTCCGACAGCCCTATGGGCGTATCACGAGATGGAGTTCGCGGCTCGTACCCGGAGTATACGCGCACTGTGGTTGTAGTAGCACTAAACCCAAGACTTAGTAATGTTGTTTAGGTGGATGTGATTAAAAATGAATTGCATTGCATATAGTGCATATGGTTGTGATTGTTGTGTGGACTGTTGTGTGGTCCTCCTTTTCACTTACTGAGCTAGTGAGCTCATCCCACGTGTGCACCTCTTTTAGATGATTTTGCAGGTCACCAGCCTAAGGATCAATGGTTGGGCCCCACAGTGGAATTTCCCAAGGAGGATTGGTGGGTCCCCGAGGCCTATGAGCACGGCACGGATTGCACGTACGAGGGCTGTGCTGTGGGACCACAGTAGGGACTTCATACAGGGTTACTTTTTTATTCTTTTGATGACCCCTTTTGTATACTTGATACGTGAATTGTTATTTTTTTTGTGTAAATCTCATGCTTGCGGGCCCACATGTATTTATCTATGTACTACAATTTGGGTATCAAGTATATTGGGAATATTTACAAGTAAATTAAGTCTTCCGCTGAACTGTTGAATATTATCTTAGTTGTGTGTATGCTGTGGTTGGATACTATATCAGATGATCCTGGCAGGTTTAGATTAAACGGAGTTAACTCGGTCACCGGTCCGGTTCTATGTGAATGGGGTGTGACAACGGTGGTATCAGAGCGGCGATGCTCTATTCATTCACAGCATACCATTTAGACCCCATAGAATCCATAATAGGAAATGGGATTGGGTAAATGAAAAAGCTTTAAAGAGTTAAAAGCCAAAAAAAAAAAAATGGTTGTACTTAGTTGTTGCATTCATGGCATGCATGAGAGAAAATTTCTTGGAACCAATAAAAGATTATTTAATTGATATCATAACCCATCGAGTACGAATTTAACGAAGTTTCGACAGCATAATGGCGCAAAACAAGATTTTCAAAAATTTTTCACACAAACACCTGATAAACAACATATATATATATATATATATCAATGATCATAATTAACAAATGACGCCACAATTAAACTGCACAAGTTATCAAACATACAAAAAAAAAACTAGCACAAGCCACCAACAAAACATAACACCCCACAAGCAAGTCCAATGATAGATAAAGTACAAAGAATGAGAAAAGAAAGAAAAATATAATAAGATCAACAACATGGAAATAAGTGAGAAGCTGGTGTGGACGGACGAGCTAAGTCCTCAAAGATCATCGTCATCGTCCAATACTATTACTCCGTTCCTCCGAGGTCTCGAGTTAACGTTGAGTCGAAGGTCATAGTAGTCAAACCTCGAGTTCACCAGCTGTACATCTCTCTGAAGTCAGGAAAAATCTACGAAAATGGCATTGGCCGTTGTATCCAAGTCCTGGCCCAATCTGAGGAAGGAACTCTCTAAGGTAGCTACCTCTCTAGGATGTTTTCCTCCCTAGAAGCACTCTCATCCAGTCTTCTTAGCAGTTGATCTTGCCCGTCTTTTAAGGCCCTCATAGCAGACATCATGCCCTCAAAATCATAGGCACCACTCTCAAGAGGTGGGGCTCTATGCTGTGGCCCTGCAGCTCTCGTGAAGCCCGGATCAGCACCTCTCAAGTCAAGAGGCTCCTCCTTGAGGATATCCTCGTCCACAAAATCCTCCTCCTCACACCGAGGAACATAGTCCTCATCCTCCTCACTAGAATCCTCCCTATGGGCAGTCCTCCTATCCCTGCCTCTTTGAGCCCCTGCTCTTTGAGGTACATCCATGAGAGTGTGGAGACCCATCCTCAATAGATTTCCCCTGTCAAACTTATCCGCTGGAGTCTTCCCCTCCTCACTACTCAGGTCCACCCCTAAGAACTCAAAGATCCTGGTGAGGATCCTACCATAGGAAAACCCTCCATCCTCGGGGTGTGAGATCTGGTGCTCCATCGTCTTGAGGATGACGTAAGGCAAGCACAAGTGCTTGGCACCTCCCTCTAAGGCCGTATCAATGTAGAAGGCTAAGACGGCTACCATGAAGCCCACCTGGTTCCGGTGACCTCCTCTAGGGAGCAAGTTGAACTGGACCAAATGGGCAAACACACGAACCTCTGGGTAAAATGACGTCTCAGAATCCGGACGCTCCCTACTACCACAGATGGTCTCATAGATGTGGTCCTGTGTCTCCAAACTCAAGAATGGGCCCACGGGTTTACTCCTTGGAGGACTGTAGAAATATTGCCCAATTGAGAAGATGTCTAAGATGCTAGCCAGGGTATCCACAGTCAACTGAATGTCCACCCCCTTCACCATGCTAGTTATCACATACTCTCCATACTGGTAAGAGACCTCCAAGTTACAGTAGAATCTACGAACCAGTTGCTCATAGCACGGATGGTCTATGTGGAGGATAGACTGCCAACCCAGAGCGGTGAACCTCTCCTGAAGCTGAACCTTGTGGAAGTCGCCAACTACCACAGTCTTCTCCATCATAACAGACCTCTTCAGGAAGGCCTGCTAGCTGGTTGCTGCCTCTGAACAGCGGAAGAGTCCCTCATCGTAGTCGGTGGGATCAATAGGGGTAGGTCTGAGTCGCCTTGTACGAGGGACTGGGGAACTAGTCCCTGTAGTCTTCCGTTTGGAAGTGGTGGTCTTACACCGAGTGGAAGAGGATGCGGGTTCTTTGCCCTTACGAGAAGACATCCTGGCAAGAAAAGAGGAGAAAGAATGGTGAGTAAGGAAGAGGAATAACAAAAAGGGAATAAATAGATAGGTGAGCAATAAGAGAAAGCCCTAAAACCCAAGTCTTGCAAATCAAAAATGTGACAAGCGAGGAATGATAGAAAGTCTATGGATGGAATGCATGGTAAGTGACAAGACAGAAAGCATGGCAAGATAGAAATGTGACAAAATGTGACAAGTGAGGAATGATAGAAAGTCTATGGATGAAATGCATGGCCAGTGACAAGATAGAAATTATGGCAAAACAGAAATGTGACAAAAGGCATATAAAGCATGGTAAGTAAGGAATGATAGAAAAACACCAATTTTCAATGTGCAAGGTCAATCTAAGAAAAATGAAAAGTCTCACAATAGAGTAAAGCTTGAAGCTTACATGTTCATAGATGAAATGCCATCATTCTACAATCTAGAATATGCAAAAACATCTACTATTATGATATTGAGGTGAAAGGAATCCACAAGTATGAAGGGATGGAAAGAGAATCAAAGAAACCCAACACAAAGAGATGGATTTTCATGGGAAGAGATGGGATTTCAAGCATACATGACTTTCCATGATCTCTACAACATTTCAAGTACAAATCAAACATAAGGAATTGCATTTGAGTCGTTAGTTGGAGGGAAAAGGGTGGAGAAAGAAGAAAGCCCCAAATGAGAGACAATTTAGGGCACGGTTGGGTTTTCTCTCATAAATGGAGAAGTAAAGCCTAAAACTAGAAATAAATCATGAAGAAAACACCACATTCACATGAAATCACTGTTCTATGGAAAGAAACACGGAAATGAATCGAGATTGAAGACTACACATGGGTTCTACCCCCAAAGTACATGTTTTGAGAAGAAAATGGGGAAGAGACTTACTTGTAAGTGGAGGAGTTGAATCTTCCCAAAACGGCTGGATCGTTGAGTGAGATCGCGAGTGGAAGCTTCAAGGAGCTCTCAAAAATCACCTGAGAGAGAGAAAGGTGGGCCGATCGGCGGGCCAACCTGCCTGTCGGTGATAGCCCGTTGGTTGAAAAGAAAAAAAAAACAAAACGGTGAGGGTGTTATTATTACTATTATAATGATAATATACCTATTGTGTTATTATTATTATTATAATAATAATATACGGTTGAAAAAAAAAAAAAGGGGTGTGTGGCTAGCACCATATTGTTGAGTGGGACCATCGTCCAACTTGTTGAAACACTGGCACCGTATTTTTGGGATTAATCTATAGCTAGTTGCAAAACCTTCATACACTATAATACCCTGTGCATTGGCATATGATTATGTGCTGATATAAATTCTAAGGTGCTTAACAAATGTTGTGTATGGTATGTTCCAGGTGTAAGGATACGATGGTACGTACTAGATCCGGTAGTAATGCAAGAGGTACCTCGCGTGGTCCTCGTCCGGTCGATCGACCACCGAATCTTAGGGGGTCCCCCTCTGTGGGGCAAACCCCACTTCCACAACCTCCAGAGACCTTTGGTCAGGGTGTGGCACAAGGGGACCCACCTGTGACTACACTTCCGGACCCTCCACCGGTCATTACTCCGGGGGATGTTGCTACCATAATCCAACAGTCACAGCAGGCTTTCCAACAACAAATGCTTCAGCAACAGCAAGCATTTATGGCTGCTATACAGCAACAACTAGACCTTTCACAAACGGATCAACCTCCCCAGATACTTACTCCACAGGACCCGCCTATAGGGTCTGGTACGGGGCCACAAGTGGGAGGTACACCTCTAATTCTGCCATTCAACGTTGTCGGACCACTAGAGTCGGACCAGTGGATCTAAGAGCTGGAGAAGATATTTGAGGTGATTGAGTGCACTGAGGCATAGAAACTTATTTGTGCGGGGTTACAACTCAAGAGGGAGGCCAACTCTTGGTGGCAAGCCTCTAAGCCCATACTGTTGGCCGCACATCCGAAACCCACCTGGGAACAGTTCAAGGAGTTGTTCTTGGCCAATCATTACCCACGTAGTTTCAGAGATCATAAGGAGATGGAATTTATAGCCTTAACTCAAGGGAGTAAGACTATCCTTGAGTATCAGCAGTAGTTTGAGAGCTTGTTCCATTTTGCCCCTAGGCATATGAGGTCAGCTGAAGAAAAGGCTGCAAGATTTCTGAAGGGGTTAAAGGCATCCATTGGGTCAGTACTTGAGGTCTTAGATTTGACAAACTATGGCCAGATTGTGCAGAAGGCTAAGACCATGGAAGATAAACAGAAGGGAGAACAATCCCTTACACCTGGATTGTGGAAAAGGTCAAATCCATTTTCGGACATGGGCAACTCCTCCAAGGCATACCGTGGGTCGTATAGTTCTGGGCCTTTATATAGACAGCCCCATAGGCCATCTGGCTACCCTCCTCGACCAGCCGGTGGTTTGGGCTCTACATCTTTTCGCCAGAACACTAGTACGGTGCCTACAGGCCCAAGGCCGCCCTGACCTCCATCTACAGCGGGTCAAGTGCAGAGGGGCCCCGCCCCAGTTTCGGCATCACAGATCCATTGCTTTAACTGTCATTCCTATGGGTACTATGCTAAAGACTATTGTGTCAGACCAGCCTTGCCCTCCAGTCAGCCCTCTACATACCGACCCCCCTTAACTCGGGGGAATCAACCACAGGGAAGGATGTATGCTCTATCAGCTGAGGAAGCTGAGGCCAGCACGGAGGTGGTAGCAGGTACATTTTAAATTTAAGAAATTCCTTATGTTATCTATTGATGACTTGCTGTACTTATATGCATTGTTACACTAGGTGTCCTACTATATCGGGCATACTAGCCTATGTCTTATTCGATTCAGGAGCTACACATTCATTCGTATCTAAGAGATTTTCTGAGAAACATGGTATGCCACCCAGGACCCTAGATCATGGGATGATTGTTAGTATGCCTACTGGTAAAGTTACACAGTTGAAGGAGGTGTATGGACCGTGCCCAGTGGAAATCAGTGGGAAGAAATTGGATGCACAACTCATTAAGTTCAATATGCAGAATTTTGATGTTATACTGGGCATGGATTGGTTATCGGCCCATTGGGCTAATGTGATGTGTGCTGAAAAATTAATCAGGGTGACAGATGAGGAAGGAAAAGAATTGGTATACCGAGTAGATAAAATGAAACGGGCAAGAAAGGTCCTCGTCTCCGCCCTTCAAGGGGTAAAGTTGTTGGAAAGTGGATGTCAGAATTACTTAGCATCTGTACTTGATGTGGATGCAAAGATTGCACCCCTAGAAGAGGTAAAGGTGGTTAAAGAATTTTTTGACGTCTTTCCAGATGATCTGATGCATCTACCGCCTGATAGAGAGTTGGAGTTTGCCATAGACTAGATTCTTGGAGCAGCTCCAGTGTCTAAAGCTCCATACAGGATGGCACCAGCCGAATTGAAGGAGTTGCAGATGCAGTTGCAAGAATTGTTGGAGAAGGGGTTTATTCACCCAAGTGTTTCACCTTGGGCTACCCCAGTATTGTTTGTCAAAAAGAAGGATGGCAGCTTGCGTATGTGCATCGATTACCGGAAATTGACTAAGCTAACCATTAAGAACCGGTATCCATTGCCACGCATTGATGATCTGTTTGATCAGCTACAAGGTGCAAGGGTATTTTCAAAGATAGACCTTAGATCAGGCTATTATTAGCTCAAGATAAAGAGCGGCGATATACCCAAGACAGCATTCAGGACTTGGGCATTATGAGTTCCTAGTGTTATCTTTTGTGTTAACAAATACACCTGCAGCATTCATGGATTTAATGAATCGAGTATTTCACAATGTCCTTGATAAATGGGTAATTATTTTTATTGATGACATCTTGATCTACTCTAAGACAGAAGAGGAGCACACTCAACACTTGAGGATGGTATTACAGAGGCTGCGAGAACAACAATTGTTTGCCAAATACAGTAAATGTGAGTTTTGGCTTGAGCAAGTTGGATTCCTGGGACATGTAGTGTCTAAGGCCGGAATCGAGGTGGATCCTAATAAGGTGAAAGCAGTAGTAGAGTGGAAAAGCCCTAAGAACGTTACTGAAATTAGAAGTTTCTTGGGTTTGGCTGGGTACTACCGTCGCTTCATTGAGAATTTTGCTCGGATCTCAGCACCAATGACTAAGTTAACTAAAAAGGGTGTGAAATTTGAATGGGTAGAGGAGTATGAGAAGAGTTTTCAGGAATTGAAGAAAAGATTGGTGTCGGCCCCTGTGTTGACCATCCCTGAAGGCACAGGTGGAATGACAGTCTAAACTGACGCTTCTAAGGTTGGGTTGGGTTGTGTTCTCATGCAATGCGGTAAAGTGATAGCGTATGCATCTCGAAAACTAAAGGAATATGAGAAGAACTACCCCACTCATGACTTGGAACTAGCCGCAGTCATTTTTGCCATTAAGATTTGGCGACATTATCTGTATGGGGAGAAGTGCGAGATATACAGTGATCACAAAAGCCTTAGGTACTTTTTCACCCAAAAAGATTTGAACATGAGGCAGAGAAGATGGCTTGAGCTCATGAAGGATTATGACTGTGACATTCAGTATCATCCTGGTAAAGCTAATGTAGTGGCAGATGCATTGAGTCGGACGGCACAGACTGTATCGCTCTCATACCTAGCAGTCAGCCCACCACTTGTACAAGAGGCAACGCTAATGGATGAAGCCCTCTTATATGAAGGAGCAACCTTAGAGCTTGAACATCAACTAGAAAACCTTAAATGGTTGACTGTATCCTTGGCCGCTCTACAGGTGCATCCGATTACTAGGCAAGAGGTGATAATGAAGCAACCTTTGGATCCTGAATTGCAGCGGATCAGAGTTAAGGTTCAAGATCAAACAATGAACGACCCTGATTTTGTTTTAACCAGTGATGGGGCATTGATGTTTCGAGGCAGATTATGTGTACCCGATGATTTGGATATACAAGACAAGATAGTGCGAGAAGCACACAGCTCCGAGTACTCACTTCACCCAGGAAGTACAAAGATGTATAAAGACCTCAAACAAAATTACTGGTGGCCAAGCATGAAAATCACAATAGCCCTATATGTAGCGACTTGTCTTACGTGCCAGAAAGTAAAAGCTGAGAGGGATCGACCTTATGGTACTCTTCAACCACTCCCAGTACCAGATTGGAAATGGGATAGGATTACAATGGACTTTTTCACCGGACTACCATGTACACCTAAGGGGATGGATGCGATATAGGTGATAGTTGACCAGCTTACTAAGACTGCTCACTTCATACCCATCAAGACCAAGTTCTCTATGGCCAGGTTAGTACAACTTTATATGGATAACATAGTGCGCTTGCATGGAGTGCCAGTGAGCATTGTGTCAGATAGGGACTCAAGGTTCACTTCCAGATTTTGAAAAAGCTTCCAGCATGCCTTGGGATCACAATTGAATTTGAGTATTGCTTTCCACCCACAGACTGATGGTTAGTCGAAGTGAACCATATAGATATTGGAAGACATGCTCAGGGCATGTACAATGGAAATGTGTGGTAGTTGGGAAGAATATATACCCCTTATGGAGTTTGCCTATAACAACAGTTACCAAGCTACAATTGGGATGGCTCTGTATGAGGCATTATATGGTAGGAAGTGCAAGACTCCTCTGTATTAGAATGAGGTAGGCAAACGTCGAATGTTAGGACCTGAAATGATACAGATGACCTGTGACAAGGTCGATGTTATTCGGGAAAGGATAAAAGCAACTCAGTCACGTCAAAAGAGCTATGCAAACAACCGCAGGAAAGACATTGAGTTTTAGGCAGGAGAAAAGGTGTTCCTCAAGATCTCTCCTACTAAAGGGTTGCAAAGATTCCATAGAAAGGGTAAGTTGAGCCCGAGATACATTGGCCCATTTGAGATCTTAGCTTGGGTCGGCTCAGTAGCCTACATGCTTGCTCTGCCACCTTCACCCGAGAATGCTCATAACGTATTTCATGTATCCATGTTGAAGCAATACGTTCATGATCCATCTCATGTGTTACCCATGGAACCAAAATATCTAGAAGCTGATATGACCTATACAGAGCAGCCAGCTGAAATATTGGACCGAAAGGTGAAAACCCTTCGCAACCGCTCCATTTCCTTCGTAAAGGTGCGATGGGCTAATCATTCACTTGAAGAAGCATCTTGGGAGAAAGAGGATGAAATCCAAGCCAAGTACCCTCATCCTTTCGAACAACTAGGTATGCCAATTTCGAGGATGAAATTTTCAGAAAGGGGGGGTAAATGCGATACCCTACTTTTTAAACCCGGTCTAATTACACAGTTGACCCGGTTTAACCATGCAGGACCCGAACTGGAGAGGGTTAAGGTGGATTCCTTATGGACCATGATGGCAAGGGTAACTTTGAACACCGATTGGCCGGACAAGTCTGAGTCAGTGCCAGAGGAGACGGGTGTATCCAAGCCGTGTACATGCACATATCATAAGGTCATGTATGGATAAAGCAGGTATGTAGCTGTATCCTAAAGTGCATATGTATAATAGACCTTATGTAGAGAGTGAGATTCGTGCCGAGAGTCGAATTCCATCAAAATCCCACTTGTTGGCCAATTTTTGGCCCTCAGGTGGGCGGTCACAGGTGGGCGCATCCGCCCACCTGAGTGACCCACCCATGTGTTACTAATGATTTTCAGGAAGTATAAATAGCTATTATTATGTTTTTTATATCTCATTTATTACACTGAATAGTTGGTGAGAAAAGTTAAGAGGAGGGAGAAAAGAAGGGAGAAAAGAGAATGAAGAAGAAGAAAGGAGAAGGAAGAGGAAGAAGAAATGGATTTAAGCGGTGCCAAGGTTTGATCTTCCCATTCTGATGCCAGAAGAGTGATCTCCAACACGAGATCTACGTTTAGAGGTGAGCAAAGGCTATGTTCTTAAACTTTCACCAAACCCAAATAAAACCCCTTGATTTGGGTAGAGTTTCTTGAGGTCTTGTAGATTCCCCTTGAGATGATGAATCTAAGGTTTAATAGATGGTTTATGTGTTGATTTTGAAGGATTTAAAGAAGTGTTTCCATGGTTGGAGGAGCATTGGTGATTTGAAGTGATTTTGGGGTTTTTGAAGGAGTTCTTAAGCAAAGAAGGTAAGATGGCTTCCATTCCTTAAATCTAAGCTAGATCTAGGGTAGAACCATCTTATGAGACCTTGAATGTGTGGAGAATGGGTTTGGAAAAACCCCATTTGATTCCCCAAAGGTTGGGAAAGGTTTCGGGGAAAATGGTATTTTCCCACCAAAACCGGTGGGCCAAATGGCCCGCCTGAGGGCACCCACCTGAGAGGACAGGGCCTCGGGGCCAACCGACGGGCTCTACCGGCGGGCCAACCGATGGGCCAACCTACCCACCGGTCCTAGTAGGCCCTCCGCCTACATCGGTGGGCCCCTACTGGTGGGTCGATCGACGGGCCGACCTGCCCACCTGTCATGACCGGTGGGTCAGGACAGGTGGGCTGTCCGACCCACCCGAGAGGCTCCCAACGTGATTTGTAAGTCTGAATGGACCGAAAACGAACGTGTGACCTTCTTTTAAGATTCTAAACATGATTTTGTCATCAAATCTTGTTAGTTTTGACCCCAAAGTGGTGAAATACTAACCCCATTCACTTATGATAGGTTCACCAAAACTTACACTTCTCGCACCGAATCTCACCCGTACCGAGCGTGAGTCTTTGTACACAACAAGTAAGTGGGGAGAGGATGTTTGGCTTTATTTTAAGGCTTGTTTGGCATTCATTAAATTGTATCTAGACTAGCCATGTCATCATGCAAATTTAATGTAGCTTAGCCATCCTCATATTATTATGACATGTGTGTTGTGTTTATTTTCTCAATGTCAAATGTTGATGTGATTACGTGATGAATTATGATATCATTGTGCATAATACATTAATAGACTAGATGCCATAGTCGGCTTGGAAACGAGTGCATTGGTGGCCCGTGGAATGGGACGCGGAGGCACTATGCAATCGTACTATGTCATATAGGAGCATGCGGTGTAGGATTATCATCTTCCCGTGCTACGATCCTTCCCAATAGGGATTGAGGTGTTGGGTTACCATTTGGGGTGAAGCAGTGGTCACGGTTGTCGGGTCACTGTGGCGGTTAGACATACGCCCGACTGGTCATCAGGACAGTCGGCAACCCCGGTGGTATATTCAAGAGGGCCAATCGTACTGCTTTTAAATTGTTGGAGTCAGCACCTTTATTTTCTGTCATTTAATTTTATGTTGAGAGCCGGTGGTCGGCATGCTTTACTTTTTTGAGTACTCACGGTGGGCCTTCTCCGACAGCCTATGGGCGTATCACGGGATGGAGTTCGTGGCTCGTACCCGGATTATACGCGCACTGTGGTTATAGTAGCACTAAACCCAAGACTTAGTAATGTTGTTTAGGTGGATGTGATTAAAAATGAATTGCATAACATATAGTGCATATGGTTGTGATTGTTGTGTGGGCTGTTGTGTGGTCCTCCTTTTCACTTACTGAGCTAGTGAGCTCATCCCACGTGTACACCTCCTTTAGACGATTTTACAGGTCACCAGCCTGAGGATCAAGGGTCTGGCCCCATAGTGGAATTCCCCGAGGAGGATTGGTGGGTCTCCGAGGACTATGAGCACGGCACGGATTGCACGTGCGAGGGCTGTGCTGTGGGACCACAGTAGGGACTTCATACAAAGTTACTTTTTGATTCTTTTGATGACCCCTTTTGTATACTTGATACGTGAATTGTTTTTTTTTGTGTAAATAACATGCTTGCGGGCCCACATGTATTTATCTATGTACTACAATTTGGGTATCAAGTATATTAGGAATATTTACAGGTAAATTAAGTCTTCCGCTGAACTGTTGAACATTATCTTAGTTGTATGTATGCTGTGGTTGGATACTGTATCAGATGATCCTCGCAGGTTTGGGTTAACCGGAGTTAACCCGATCACCTATCCGGTTCTGTGTGAACGGGGTGTGACAATTCGGGTAAGGCTAATGTGGTGGCGGATGCATTAAGTCAGAAAGCTCAGACTGTATCACTTACTTATTTGGCCACCAACCAACAACTTAAACAAGTGGCCATGTTGATGGATGAAATCACTTTAAATGAATGAGCGACCTTAGAGCTTGAGCAGTAGCTAGATAGTATTAAGCAGTCGACCTTATCTTTAGCGGCCCTACAAGTACAACCATCGATCAAGCATGAGGTCATTACGAAGCAACCCTTGGATCCTGCATTGCAGGAAATTAGAGTTAAAATCCAAGAGCAAAGGATGAACGATCCTAACTTCACAATAGCTAGTGATGAAACACTATTGTTTCGGGGCAGATTGTGTGTACCTAATGACTTTGGGATTTAGGACAAGATAGTAAAGGAGGCACATAGCTCGGAATATACGCTTCACGCCAGAAGCACAAAGATGTACAAAGATCTTAAGAAAAGTTATTAGAAGCCAGGGATGAAATTACAATGGCCCTATATGTGGCATAGTGCCTCACGTGTTAGAAGGTCAAGGCAGAGCAGCATCAACCATATGACACTCTTCAGCCACTCGCAGTACAGAAGTGGAAATGGGACATGATTACTAGGGATTTTGTCACAGGGCTACCCCGTACACCCAAAGGAATGGATGCAATTTGGGTGATAGTTGGTAGGCTTACCAAGACTGCCCACTTCATTCCAATCAAGACTACCTACTCCATGGACAAGCTAGCACAACTTTACATAGATAATGTAGTTCCCTTGCATGGAGTACTGGTGAGTATTGTATCGAACAAAGACCCAAGGTTCACATCTAAATTATGGAAGAACCTCTAGCATGCCATGGCAACACAAGTGAACCTAAGCACTGCCTTTCATCCATAGACTGATGGGCAATCAGAACGAACCATACAGATACTAAAAGACATGCTTCATGCCTGTGCTATGGAAAAGAGTGGCAGTTAGGAAGAAAACATACCTCTTATGGAGTTTGCTTATAATTATATTTATCAAGCCACCATTGGAGTAGTTCCATATGAGGTGTTGTATGGCAGAAGGTGTAGAACTCCCTTATATTGGGATGATGTGGGAGAACACCATTTGCTTGGCCTGAAAATCATATAGATGATGTGTGATAAGGTTGATGTCATACGGGAGAAGATTAAGGTGGCCCAATCATGTCAAAAGAGCTACGTAGACAACCGCAAAAATGACATTGATTTCTAAGAGGGGGAGAAGGTATTTCTTAAAATCTCTCCTACTAAGGGTTTACACAAGTTCCACAGGAAGGGCAAGTTAAGTCCAAGATATGTTGGTCCATATGAGATCTTCAAACGGGTTGGCTTAGTAGCATATATGCTAGCCCTTCTGCCTTCATTCAATAATGTTCACAACATATTCCATGTTTCAATGTTGAAGCAGTATGTCCATGATCCATCATATGTGCTTACTATGGAATTAGAATACTTGGAGGCTGATATAACTTATAAAGAACAGCCAACTGAAATCTTGGATCAGAAGATAAAGACCATTCGTAATTGATCCCTCACTTTTGTGAAGGTGCGATGGGCCAACCATTCACTTGAGGAGGCATCCTGGGAGAAAGAAGATGAAATCTAGGCTAAATACCCTCATCTATTCTGTGATACCCTACTTTCTAAACCTAGTCTAATTTCCCATTTGGTTCGATTTGGTCTTGCAGGACCTGAACCTGAGCGAGTCAGGGCAAGTACCTTATAAAACATGATGGCAAGGGTGACTCTGAACTCAGGTTGGCCAAATGAGCTAGAGTCAGTGCCTAATGTAGACCTCATACCGAAGCCGTGCACTTGTATGTATCACGAGGCCATGTACGTACAATAAAGGTATATAGCCGTATTTTATGTTGAGTATGCATATAAATAGTCTACAGGGAGCGAAATACGTGTTGGGGCCAAGCCCCATCAAAAATCCCAATGTTTAGGCTAAGTTCTGGCCGACTGGTGGGTGGTCATAGGTGGGTCGACCCACCAGTGTGACCTACCAATCTAGTCACTAGATATTTTTACTCCATTATAAATAGCATTTATTACCTCTCTTTCACCTCATTTATTGTTTTACACGGTAGTTGAGAAAAGTAAAGAAGAGAGAGAAAAAGAAGAAAGAGGAGAGAGAAAGGAAGAAGAAAATGGGGAAGTAGATGATCGTTGTGCATTGCCGGGGTCAGATCTCTTGAATTCGACACCGGATTTGCGATCCTCATCTTAAGATCTATGATTTGAGGTGAGTAAAGTCCATATTCCTTACGCCTTTATGAAACCCAAAGTGAAACCCTTCGATTTGGGTAGAAATCCTTTAGATCTTGCTACTATCTTTTGAGAATATGAATCTAAGATTTAATAGAAGTTCTATATATTGTTTATGAAGGATTTAGAGGAAGACTTGCAAGATTTGTGAAGCTTTTGTTGATCTCTTGAGCTAAAGAGAAGGATTTGAGGGTTCGAGGTGTTCTTCAACAAAGAGGTAAGATCCACGCTTAAGACCTTGGATCGACCTTATATCTAGGTTGAAATCATGATTTGTAGCCTTAGATTTATGAAAAATGCGATCGAATCAACCCTTGATGGTTTCCCCAAGGTGGGATGAAGAATGGGAGAGAGCAGCAAAACCTTGGTTGCGAGTGGTGGGTGCCTAGAAATGGATGGGACCCACCAATCCAGTGCCCGCCTATCCTGAGTGGGTTACTAGCTTAAGTGGTGAGCAAGGACTGGTGGGTGCCTTGCCCGCCGCTCTTGGCCTACTGGTCCAAATAGTGTTCCTGGTCCAATAGGCGAGCAAGAACTGGTGGGTGCCTTGCCCGTCGGTCTTGGCCCATCGATCCAGGCAGTAATCCTAGGTCGACAGGCAAGCAAGGATTGGTGGGTGCCTTGCCCACCACTCTTGGCCCACTGGTCCAAGCAGTATTCCTGGATTGACAGGAGAGCAAGGGCTGGTGGGTGCCCTACCCATGGATCGACCTACCAATCTGACTTCTTGGATTTTGATTGGACCCAAATTTGTCAGGCAACCCACTCTTGTGATTCTAAACACATTGGAATCATCAAACCTCACTAGTTATAACCTTAAAGTTGAGGTATACTAAGCCTAACTCTTTTATGATAGGTTGTACTTGAACTCACGTCATTGCACGCTGGATTTACCTCGTACCAAAGGTGATCATCGTACACAAATAAGTAAGTGGGAAGAGGACATTGCATCATGTCATTCTGATTGTAGAATAGCCATGTTATCATTTATTATTGTGTAGACTAGTCATCCATAAATGCCATTGCATATATTGATGGTTGCATTATGAAATTCAATTATGATTTAACATGTTGATATCTTTAATTGTTAAATGCATGTTCTTGTTTCATGATGTGAGATGAGTGATTTTAACTATTGATTATGATGCATTTTAGATTAGATGTCGTAGTTGGCTTGGACACGAATGCATTGGTGGCCCACGGTATGGGAAATGGCAGCACTATGTAGTTGTACTATCTCACATAGGAGCATGCGGTTAGGATTGACATATCCTTGTGCTACGACCCTTTCTAGCAGGGGTTTAGGCATTGGGTATATCCTGTCGATAACTTCAGTGATATAATAGAGGGCCAATCATACTGCTTTTAAATTTAATGTCACTCTAGGTGAGAATTTTACTTTAATGTCACTCCTGGTGAGCATTTTACTTTAATGTCGCTCCTGGTGAGCATTTTACTTTAATGTCGCTCTGGCTGAGCATTTTACTTTTTGGTACCAATGATTGGCCTTCTCTAGAAACCCTATGGGTGTATCGCAGGATGGGGCTCATAATTGGGACCCAGGGCATATGTGCTATCACGCCACGTTCCATATAGAATCGGACCAATGACCAAGTTAACCCTTGTTAACCCAAAACCTATCAGGATCACATGACCCAGTAACCACAACACAACATACACACACTGAGTCAAATAAAATTTGTATTTCAGCGGAAGTCTTACCTGTACATATCTATAAATACCCCAATACTCTTGATACCTAAATTATATTACATAACATAATTACATGTGGGCCCATCGGCGTGATATATGCACAAGAAATACAATTTAAATATCCAGAGCACAAAAGGGGTAACATTCCAAAAATAATAAAAAAGAATCCCTATATGGTATCAGTGTTGCTAACTCACAACATAGCTTTCGCATGGGCACTCGGCCCCATGCCCAAGATCTTCAGGGACCCACCAGTCCTCGACTGGAAATTCCACAGTGGTCCCAGCTCTAGCTCTCCTACCGGATAACTTACAAGATCAACTAAAAATGGTGTGCATGTGGGATGAGCTCACTAGCCTAGTAAGTGAAAAGAAAGACCACACAAGTATGCGCAATACAAAAGAAAAACCTATATGCGTGCAGTTCATTTTAGTATCTTAGTCTACCTAGACAACAATTCTAAGTCACAGGTTATGCTACTCATAATCACAGTGCGCGTATACCCCGGGTCCGAGTCGCAAACCCTATCCCGCGATACGCCAATAGGGTTGCCAAAGAAGGTCAGCTGCTGGTACCAAAAAGTAAAATGCTCACCTAGAGTAACATTAAAGTAAATTGCTCACCCAGAGCGACATGAAAGTAAAATGCTCACCCATAGTGATATTAAATTTAAAAGTAGTACGATTGGCCCTCTATTATATCATTAAAGTTGTCGACAGAATATACCCAACACCTAAACCCCTGCTGAGAACGGTCGTAGCACAGGGATATGTCAATCCTAACTACATACTCCTATGTGAGATAGTACTACTGTATAGTGCCACCATGTCCCATACCATGGGCCACCAATTCATTCGTGTCCAAGCCGACTACGGCATCTAGTCTAGCAAGCATCATAATCAGTAGTAAAAATACCCATCTTACATCACGAAACAAGAATAGGTATTTAACAATTAAGGATATCAACATGTTAAATCATAATTGAATTTTATGATGCACACATCAATGTATGTATTGGCATTTATGGATGACTAGTCTACACAATAATAAATGATGATAATAAATGATGACATGGCTAGTCTACAACTAGAATGACATGATGCAATGTCCTCTTCCCACTTACTTATTTGTGTATGATGATCACCCTTGGTACGAGGTAGATCCGATGTGCAATGATGCGAGTTCCTAGAACAACCTATCATAAAAGAGTTGGGTTTAGTATGTTTCACATTAGGGTCATAACCAATGAGGTATAATGATCCCATTATGTTTAGAATCACAAGAGAAGGTTGCCCAACAAATTTTGGCCCAATTGAAATCCAAGAAGTCGGATTGGTAGGTCGACTGGTAGGCAAGGCACCCACTAGTCCTTACTCGCCTGTCGATCTAGGAATGCTGCCTAGACCTGCGGGCAAGGCACCCGCCAGTCCTTGCTCGTCGGTCAAGCCAGCAGCCCACCCCGGATAGGCGGACGCTAGATTGGTTGGTCCAATCCATTTCTAGGCACCCACCATTTGCGATCGAGGTTTTATTGCTCT
This sequence comes from Macadamia integrifolia, assembly GCF_013358625.1. Taxonomy (NCBI): domain Eukaryota; kingdom Viridiplantae; phylum Streptophyta; class Magnoliopsida; order Proteales; family Proteaceae; genus Macadamia; species Macadamia integrifolia. Next base: position 346,616 of record NW_024869887.1, read on the forward strand.
CTCCCATTCTTCATCCCACCTTGGGGAAACCATCAAGAGTTGATTCAATCGCATTTTCCACAAATCTAAGGCTCCAAATCATGATTCCAACTTAGATCTAAGGTCGACTCAAGGTCTTAAGCGTGGATCACACCTCTTTGCTGAAGAACACCTCAAACCCTCAAATCTTTCTCTTTAGATCAAGAGATCAACAAAAGCTTCACAAATCTTGAAAGTCTTCCTCTAAATCCTTCATAAACAACATATAGAACCTCTATTAAACCTTAGATTCATATTCTCAAAAGATAGTAGCAAGACCCAATGGATTTCCACCCAAATCGAAGGGTTTCACTTTTGGTTTCATAAAGGTTTAAGGAATATGGGTTTAAGGAATATGGACTTTACTCACCTCAAATCATAGATCTCGAGATGAGGATCGTAAATCAGGTGTCGGATTCAAGAGATCTGACCCCAGCGATGCATGACGATCGTCTCCTTCCCCATTTTCTTCTTCCTTTGGCTCTCCTCTTTCTTCTCTTTCTCTCTCTTCTTTACTTTTCTCAACTACCGTGTAAAACAATAAATGAGGTGAAAGAAAGGTAATAAATGCTATTTATAGTGGGGTAAAAATATCTAGTGACCAGATTCGTAGATTACACTGGTGAATCCGACCCACCTATGACCACCCATCAGTCGCCCAAAACTTAGCCCAAACAATGGGACTTTCGATGGGGCTCGGCCCCAACACATATTTCACTCCCAATAATTGATTAATACGCGTACTTGACATAAAATATGGCTATATACCTTTATTATGCGTTCATGGCCTCGTGATATGTGCAAGTGCACGGCTTAGGTACGTGAACTTCACTAGGCACTGACTCCAACTCATTTGGCCAACCTGAGTTTAGAGTCACCCTTACCACCATGCGCCATAAATTATCCATCGTGGCTCACTTGGGTTCAGGTCTTGTAAGACCAAACCGAACCAACTGGGCAATTAGACTGGGTTTAGAAAGTAGGGTATCACATTTAACCCCCCTTTTTAAAAATTTCATCCTCGAAATTGTAGTATCCTATTGTTCAAAAAGATGAGGATACTTGGCTTGGATGTCATCCTCTTTCTCCCATGATGCTTCCTCAAGCGAATGATTTTCCCATCGAATATTTACAAAAGCGATTGCGAAGAGTCTTTATCTTTCAGTCGAGGATTTCAGCAGGCTGCTCTTCAGGTTCCACGGGCAGCACATGTGATGGATTATGGATATACCGCTTCAGCATAGACACGTGGAACACATTGTGAACATTTCTGAGAGTAGGCAGAAGAGCCAACATATAAGCTACGGAGCCAACTCAAGCCAAGATTTCAAATGGGCCAATAAACCTCGGACTTAGCTTGCCCTTCCTGTGGAATCTATGTAACCCTTTTGTAGGAGAAATTTTGAGGAACACTTTCTCCCCCTCTTAGAATTCAATGTCCTTCCTGTAGTTTTCTGCATAGCTCTTTTGACGTGATTGGCCTCCTTTAATTCTTTTCCGAATGACGTCGACCTTGTCACATGTCATTTGTATCATTTCTAGTCCAAGCATCCATCGTTCACCTACGTCATCCCAATACAGGGGTGTTCTGCACTTTCTGCCATACAATGCCTCATACGGAGCCATTCCAATTGATAGATATTATTATAAGCAAACTCCATAAGATGTATGTACTCTTCCCAACTGGGACTCATTTCTATTGCACAGGACCTGAGCATATTTTCCAGTATTTGTATAGTTCGCTCTGACTGCCCATTGGTCTGTGGATGAAAAGCAATACTCAGATGCACCTGTGTCCCCAAAGATTGTTGGAGACTCTTCCAGAATCTATATGTGAATCTCGAGTCTCTATCAGACACAATGCTTACCGGTACTCCATATAAACAGACTATATTTTCCATATAAAGTTGGGCTAACTTGTCCATAGAGTAATTGGTCCGGATTGGAATAAAATGAGCAGTCTTGGTAAGCCTATCACCTGCCACCCAAATTGCATCCATTCCCTTGGGCGTACGGGGTAGGCCTGTGACAAAGTCCATGGTGATCCTATTCCATGTCCACTCCTGTATAGGGAGTGGCTGAAGAGGGCCATATGGTAGATGCCTTTCTGTTTTGACCTTCTGACACACGAGACATTTTTCTACATACAAGGCAATAGTCGTCTTTATTGCTAGCCACTAATAGCTTTGTTTAAGATCTTTATACATCTTTGTACTTCAAGGATGAAGTGAGTATTCAGAACTGTGTGCTTTCTTCACAATCTTATCCTGTATCTCCAAGTCATCAGGTACACATAACTTGTCCCAAAATAGTAATGCCTCGTCATTGGCTTTTATGAATTCAGGGTCATTCATTATCCTCTCTTGAATTCTCAGCCTGATCCTTTACAACTCAGGATCTAATGATTGTTTCGCTATTACCTCTTGTCTGATGGATGGATGTACCTGTAAGGCTGACAAGGATATAGTCAACAGCTTAACATCATCCGATTGATGTTCAAGCTCCAAGGTTGCTCCCTCGTATAAAAGAATTTCATTCATTAGCATCGCTTTTTGAATAAGTTGTGGACAGACAGCCAAGTACGAAAGTGAAACTGTCTGCACCTTCCGACTTAGAGTGTCAGCCACCACATTAGCCTTGCCTGGGTGATACTGAATATCACAATCATAGTCCTTCATCAGTTCAAGCCATCTCCTTTTCCTCATATTTAAATTTCGCTGGGTGAAGAAGTACTTAAGGATTTTGTGATCACTGTATATTCACACTTCTCCCAATACAGATAATGATGCTAGATTTTCAAGGCATAGATGACTGCTGCCAGTTTTAAATCATGAGTGGGGTAGTTCCTCTTATACTCCTTGAGTTGCCTAGATCCATATACTACCACCTTACCATGTTGCATGAGAACACAACCCAACCCTATCTTGGATGCGTCAGTATAGACTGTCATCCCACCTGTACCATTTGGAATGATCAATACAGGAGCTGACACTAGCCTCTTTTTCAACTCTTGGAAACTGCTTTCACAATCTTCTGACCATTCAAACTTTACCCCTTTCTTGGTCAACTTAGTCATCAGCACTGAAATTCGAGAAAATTTTTTGATAAAGCGCCAATATTAGCTTGCTAAGCCCAAGAAGCTTCTGAGCTCTGTTACATTCTAGGGTGCTTCCCACTCTACTATAAATTTTACTTAGTATGGGTCCACTTCAATCCCATTCTCAGACACCACGTGTCCTAGGAATCCAACTTGCTTGAGCCAAAATCCACATTTGCTGAATTTCGCACATAACTATTGTTCATTTAATCTTTGTAACACCATTCTTAGATGTTTTGCATATTCTTCTTCCAACTTTGAGCAAATTAAGATGTCGTCAATGAAAATGATAACCCACTTATCAAGGACATCATGAAATACCTGATTCATTAAATCCATAAAAAGCAGTCAGTGCATTGGTTAACCCAAAAGACAACACTAAGAATTCATAATGACCATATCGAGTTCTGAAGGGTGTCTTTGATATATCACTCCCATTTATCTTGAGCTGGTAATAACCCAATTTGAGATTAATCTTTGAAAACACCCTAGCACCTTACAGTTGATCGAAGAGATCATCAATGCGCAGCAATGGATACCGGTTCTTGGTTAACTTGTTCAGTTCCCGATAATCGATGCACATACATAGACTACCATCCTTGTTCTTAAAAGATAGGACTAGTGCACCAAATGGTGAGACACTTGGGCATATAAACCCCTTTTTCAAAAAATCTTCCAATTTTGTCTATAGCTCTTTTAATTCGGCTAGTGCCATTCTATATGGAGCTTTATGCACTAGGGTAGCTCCAGGAATTAGGTCAATGGCAAACTCCAGCTCTTTGTCAGGTAGAAGCTGAGTTAGGTCATCTAGGAAAACATCATGGAATTCCTTGACTATCTCCAATTCCTCCAGTGGCGTAACCTTCGCATCCACATCTAGTACTGATGCAAGGTAGCCCTGACATCTGTCTTCTAGCAATTTCACTGCCTGCAATGCAGAGATGATAGTCTTTCTAGGTCTCTTTGATCTTGCATCTTGATAAACAAGCTCTAATCCTTCATCATCTTTCACCTTAACTTGTTTCTCAACACACATCACATTTTCTCGATGAGCCAACAACCAATCTATACCAGAATGGCATCAAAATTCTGCATGTTGAATTTGATAAGTTGGGCATCCAGTTTCTTCCCATTAATCTTAGCTGAACATGGCCCACAGACCTCTTTCAACTGTTCCACTATGCCTATAGGTGTGCTAACCACTAACTTGCATTCTAAGGTCCTAGATGGCACATCAAGCTTTCTAGCAAATCGCTTAGACACAAATGAATGCGATGACTCATAATCGAATAAAACATCAAGTATACGTGATACAGATAATACACTTAGCATTGCATTGCATATAAGTATAACAAGTTACTCAAATTTTAATCATAAGGTCTTTTGAATTAAAGTGTACCTGCTACTACTTCAGCTGTTAGGGCATACATCCTACCCTGAGGCTGGTTTCCCTGAGTCAATACAGGTCTATGAATAGGGGGCCGATCAGATGGAGCCACTGTTGGGTACCGACAATCTTTGGTGAAGTGCCCGTATGATTGACAATTAAAACATCGATTTGGAAATAGCTGAACCAGAGCAAGAGCTCTCTATACTGTTTCTAGTGCAACAAGAGGACGAGGGGGTCTTGGAGCCATAGGCACCACACAAGTGTTAGGGCAGAAAGATGCAGTGCCCGGTCCACTTGTCGATCAGGAAGGATAACCTGATGGCCTGTAGGGCTGCCTATAGGTAGGACCATAGGAGTATGACCCATGAAAACTCTACTCGGGCCACCCGAATCAGGATATGGTTTTCCCTCTTCCACAATCCCGGTACAAGGGATGGCTCTCCCTTATGCCTATCTTTCATTGTCTTAGCCTTTTGCACAATCTATGCATATTTAGTTAAATTCAACACCTCCAGTACCATACCGATGGATGTCTTTAACCCCTTCAAAAATTTTTGGGCTTTTTCTTTAGTCGTCCACATATGGTGAGGAGAAAAATAGAACAAGCTTTCAAACTATTGCTGATACTTCAAAGCAGTCTTACTTCCTTGAGTTAGTGCCATAAACTCCACCTCTTTGTAGTCTCTAAAGCTCTTTGGATAATAGTTCGACAAGAACAATTCCTTGAATTGTTCCCAACTAGGCTCTCAATATAGGCTTGGAAGCCTTCCCCAAGAATCAACTTCATTTCTAAGTTGCAACCCTACACATATAATCTTAGGTGCCTCTGTGCACTCTACTATATCAAACACTTTCTCCAACTCTTGGATCCACCGACCCGGGTCCAATGGGTCATTACCCACCTTGGTGAAGATGGGTGGCATGTAGTTCTTAAAAGATTCCACCACCTTTGCCGTAGTAGTGGCTGGTGGATGATAAGGTGGATAGTACGGATAGGGTGGAGGCATCATAAATGGTAGAGTAACATAGGGTGGAACTGGAGGAGTACCTCCTAGTTGGTCTTGAGGTATAACCCCAGGTGATGTTTCTCCATACTGTACTCCTATACCTAACCCCACTAGAGGGTCATGTGGAGTAACCACCTCGGTTGGTTGGCCCTGTAGAGTAGGGTTCAAATATTACTGTATAGCAGCCATGAATGTTTGTCGTTGCTGAAGCAACTGCTACTAGAATGCCCTTTGCGGCTATTGTATAAGTGTCGCCACATCACCAAGAGTGATGACATGTGGGTGAGCTGGGATTTCGTTCATGGGTGGGTCACCCTGAACTTCCACCAGATCATGATCTACTTGTGGTGGTAGATGTGAGGGTTGCCCCACGGGTCGAGGACCAAAGGAAATGGGCGGTAGACCACAGGAGGCACCATGGGCACGACCACCGGATCTGGTGCATACCATGGGGTTCTGTATCTGGATTATTCTAAAATGTAAGCATTGATTGAGTGCCACAACATTTGTATATATATTCACAATCAACGCATTTCATATAATAGGCCACACTGACACACCATACCACATATCCAAACATGCCCACATTAATTATCAATGTATAGTTTGGTCTCGCAACAATGGTTAACTATAAGGCAAAACACCCCTATTGGCATCTAATTGGGGTCTAGAAGGTACAAAACACTAAAAATCTCCAACATAGGCCAATTTGGGGCCTTGGTACTCAGACTGGTGGGCAAGACCAGTGATCAGGCTGGGGCTCACTGGTCGGCGGCCCGTCGGTCTCGTCCGAGACCACCTTAAAAGGGAATTTTAAACTTTTTCCCACTTCTTCTTCTTCTTCTTTCCTATTTCGACTAGGGCGATTTGAGGGTTCATCCCCTGCTTCAACTCTATTCACTCACAAATTGGCATTCCAACTCCGATTCATCTTCTCAACTCCACAAGTAAGTTCTCCTTCTCCCTGTTTTCCTTTGAGAATGATTGCTTTTCGGTATTCTTTGTTATAGATCTCAATATTTCATCCCATACTCCATTTCATCCATGGAATATTTGTTTTCTTGGCAATATAATGATCCATTTACACTTTCCATGGTTTGTTGGTCTTGATTGACCGATTAAATAGATAGAAATCTCAATTCCTTGCCCTAATTTCTCTGTTTTAGGGTTTCCCTTCTCATTTTTCTTTCTTTGTCTCAAATTGGTGATTCCAATGTTATTATTCACTCTCATTGCACACACCCATTAGTAGAGTAGTCATTTCCATTTGTGTGCAAACATGTTTCCCTTCTTTTGATATACATAATCCCTTTATGGTCATAATCCTTTGGAAATTTGGGGGTTTTTCTTCATTTCTTCATTTTTTTTTTCTCTTATGAATAAAATTATCATTATTCCACCCTCTATCAATGACTTGCAAAGTAGTTTGAACAATTTCTTTGTAGGGATACATCCCTTATGATTGTCTCAACTTTTACTCATGCATAATCTCTATTGTCTTCAATTAATTGTTTAGGGATTTCCATCCCTTTTCCTTGATCTAACTATAATCATTTCCATCATGGTACTTATCACTTCCCTTCAATTTGCATTTGGGTTTTCATTTCCTTCCAAGTTCATTTTTTTAATTTCATTGCATTTGGTATTTATCCTTGTACTTTGAGGGTTTTATCCTCCATGTCATTATTCATAGGGTTTATCTTACCCCCCCCCTTTTTAAAATATTGCTTACCACATTCCCTTCATATTCCCTGTCCATTTCACTTACCCATCTACTTTGTGTTTTTAGGATGTCCTCCAGAAAAGGCAAGGATACTGCCTCCTCCTCCAAAAGGAGGAAGACTGCTACCCCCAAGGGGAGGATTGCTACTCCTGGCTCTTCTTCATCACGGGCCCATCCCGTGAGGGAGGTGCCTATTGACCCAACTAACTATGATGAGAGCCTCTTTCACAGCACTGAGGCAGTCGTTGCCTGTCCATCTTCTCCAAAAAGCCAGTTATGATGGAGAAGACGGTAGTGACCGAGGACTTTGTGGATTACCAGATGTTGGAGAGATTCACAACCTTGGACTAGGAACTCATGCTCTACCCTGATAGTCCATGCTATGAGGATCCTGTCTAGTACTTCTACTGCAACCTGGAGGCTTCCTATAGGCATGGGCAATAGTCCCTTATCAGTCTGGTGAAGGGGTTAGATATTTTTTTGACTGTCTAGGTGCTGCACCAGTACTCCCTGGATTAAACTGTGATGGAATACATGACATCGTACACCAACAATAGGGACCGGTATGCTCTTGACTGCAACTAGCTTGTATCAGTGGGAGACCGATAACGGACCTTCGTGACTGGGATACCACCTATGTTGCAATAGAACTAAAATCTAATATGAACTTAGAATTTGTTGACTAGGTTGTGTGATAATAAACTAAATCATGACATTGCATCCATCTAAAATGCATTCATTTGATGTTGTTGAGTATTGTCATTATCATTGCATTTCATATATTGCTTACATGTCCACCCTTCACTGGGCTTCATGGAAGCTCAACCCATTTTTTGCAATGGTTTTAGATGGTGGTACAGGAAACCCTCCAGAGGCTATCATAGAGGTTCCAATCTATACACAGATGCATTATGGGTTGAGGAACTGGTTGCAGACAAGATAGGTTGTGTGTGCAATGACTGTGCCTATGGGGCACCCTGAAGATGATAGAAGTTGTCTTCCTCTTATGATTCTTTTTTAGTATATACATAATGTAACCCTAGGGGTAATACTATAATTATATTCTAATGGGAGTAAACATTTCTTTTGTGTAAATATGGTACATAACAATAGAATTCACCAACTGTGTTTATCTTACTGATTATTATTTTATATTGTGGATTTTAGATTTATTTCACAACTTTGTGAGCTTAAAGTACTACATCGAAGATCTTGGATGTGTTGTGGATACAACTGTGTCTAGGTCAGCAGCCTTCAGGTAAGTGAAAGTGGGGTGTGATAGATATGTGCCTTGCACCTAGTATGCTGAAGACGATTGATGCGGTTCTTTACAGTTCCCTTCTTTTGGCTATGAATCTTCTATAGCCCCTTAGAACTCCTTGAGTTCACTTACTTTCGTGAGAAAATGGAAAAGAGTGAATGATGGCTCTAAGGACCAAACACCCAGTAATTATAATACTATGTTGCACCCAAAATTACAATGGGTTGGGCACATATATCCCTAAACTTGAGAGTGGACCGAACCGGTTCATACATCACTCTACCCATTTAATCAATCCGAATAATAAATTAAGTCCATAACACCAACATTCCATTTATTAAAATGGCCCAAACTTCTATATTTTTATCTGGTGCACCATGTCTGTGATTGACCCAATTTCTTATTGCTTATATATTTTAGTTACTCGCGCTCTAGAAAACCATCTAGAGAATCGGACACTAGGGCTAACCTTTACAAATCTCAGTGGCTCTTTGTCTGATAGGAAACTCTCCTAATTTAGGGGACTTGAGATCAATGTGAGCTTATTGTTGAATAATTCATTTGTGCCTTCTATTTTCCTACCAAATGTTGGGATTAGATAATCTGGTTTTTGAGTTTTGTTGACACTAAATTTTGTGTTGTACTACTTGACTCTGAAGGAAGAGAAGATTACATTATATACAAGGGGATCATAGGCCTAGTCTACTAGGGTTTTGTACAATATAGGAAAGAGTCCAAGGTAGGAAGGATATATGCAATATAATCCCACCAAAACTATGGTACCAATATATGAAAGGTGTATATTGATTTAGCCGATTGGATAGGACTCAATATACGTTAATAAACCTCCTCAAGATGACGAATGAGAAGTATGAATCTTCAGCTTGTCACGCTTAAATTGGAACAGCGTCATTGCTAAAGCCTTGGTGAGGACATCCACATTTTGATCCTTGGTGGAAATAAATTGAACAAAGAGTTAATGATTGGCCACCCGTCCATGAACAAAGTGATAGTCAATCTTGACATGTTTGGTAAGTTCATAAAACATAGGATTTGCAGACAGATAAAGCTCCAATGTTGTTATACCACAGAATTGGAGGACCACATATGGACAGACCAAGTTCCTTGAAGAGAGACTCCAACTAGATGAGCTCTGCAGAGGTATCAGCTAAGGCCTTGTATTCTGCCTCAGTGGACGACCGTGCAACGGTTTTCTATTTGTGAGATGTCTAGGAGATGAGATTGGGACCAAGGAATATGGTATATCCTCCTATGGATCAGCGATCAGTAGAGCTACTTGCCCTTCTAGCACCACTGGATGCATGTAGTGAAGAGGAGGAGGAATGATGGAGGAGAAGACCATGAGAGCGACTGGCCTTAAGGTGGTGTAAGGTGCACTTGACCAATATTCAATTTTCTTCAGTGGGAGTATGCATGTACTAGCATGTCCTATTGACAGAAAAACTCCCATCAACGTAAGGGTAATGTACTGAAGGGCACCAACAATTGATCGATACCTTATGGGATTAAAATAAGGAGCACACCCTAAGACTAATGGCTTTATAGTAGTGGCCATTAATGTATATGTAGGCTTGCAATCAACCATGACAGCATGCTTCATCAATATAGAGCTCTTGAGATAGAAGAAGTCCATGAGGGTGTTGGATAGCAGCTATACCAAGGTCCTTAATAGATAATTCTGTAGCAAACCGTTGAAGAAGCAACGAGAACTGTGAAGGAGAACTACTTGTAACAAGAATTCCATCCAAATAAATTAATACACATAGGTGGTACCCTGATGATAGATGAACAGAGATGGATCCATCGCGAGGAGTGAAGACTCAAATGTAACACTAACTCAGTCAACGGTTGGAACCAGGCTCGGGGAGCTTGTTTGAGCCTATATAAGGAATGATGAAGGAGACAAACATGGCTCAGATATTTTTATCTTTAGACCCTGCCGATTGGACCATGTATACCTCTTCGTCAAGAACTCTATGAAGAAATCCATTGTGGACTTCCAACTGTCGGACCGACCACCTACGAGATACTGTAATTGCCAATATGGAGCGAATGGTGGTTGGTTTAACCACGGGGCTAAAAGTATCATTATAGTCCAATACTTCCTATTGGTGGAATCTCTTAGTAACAAGACGTGCATTAGCACTCAAGGGAACCATCAACCTTGTGCTTGATTTGGAACACCCACATATAACCAACCAAGTTCATTTGAGCAGAGTGATGAACCAATGACCATGTGCCATTGTGAATGAGGGCATTGAATTCCTTAGCCATAGCTTTGCACCATTCTAGGAATTTCTGAGCTTGGGAGAAATATATAAGTTCAGTGATGGTGGGAGAGGTAGCAGTGAGAGCCTTAAGACAAGGTCTGAGCTACATGTGATGGATCCAGGTTGGTGGGGGGTCTGGATGAGATTGAAGTTGGATTCTAGTGAATGATGGGGAGGGTGAGGTCAGTGGTTGAGATGGATAAGGGTTGGTTTAGCATAGATGGAGGTTAGAGGGTGTGTGTGTGAGGAAGGGAGAGGGGCGGAGATGAGACCGAGTATGAACTAGGGAGGTGTAAGGGTGGGTGGCAGATTGGGATGTGTTGGAGGGCTCGGGCTTAAGTTGGGGAACTTATAATGGAGGATAGTGTAGCCGACAAGGGTGGAGAAGGAGGCAGGACACCAATAAGGGTAGAATCCAACATAATAGAGGAGAGAGGAGATTGGGGAGATGGATCAGGAAGAGTGTAGGTAGAGAAGGGAAAACAGGACTCATCAAGTGAACGTGTCATCGGGCTATATAAAGATGGTTAGTGGTCAAGTCTAGACAGTGGTAGCTAGTGTGAGAGATACTATATCCTAGAAAGACACATGGAGTAGAACGTTAGTCCATCTTATGATTATTGTATGGACGAAGATAAGGGAAACACTGGCACCCAAAAATGCGAAGAAAAGAGTAATTGGGTGTCTTATGAAAAACATTGAAAGGGAGTAGTATTTTGAGATATCCAGGATGGCATGCAGTTAATAAGATAGACCATAGTGTCAAAGGCATACCACCAGTATTGCTTAGGGACAGACACATGGACAAGGAGGGAGAGACCTATTTCAACTATGTGACAATGACGACACTCAACCACGCCTTGTTGTTCATGGGTATGGTGGCAAGAGACCCTATGGGAAATTCCAATGGTGGATAAAAAGGTTGGGGGAGAGCAGTATTCACCACTCTAATCTGTTGAAATTGATTTTAGTTTACAGGAGAAGAGACATTCAACAAAAATATGAAAAGAGGGACCACATCTTCAGCCATACACCCCATGACCTCTGGATGAGCCATGGTCAGAGGATGAACCATTCTCACCAGAAGGGGGGAGGACCATTGAGTGGTATTGGTAGTTGGTGGCATAGTAGTATCAAAAAGACCAAGCTTGCGAAAAGCACACATGCTCTGGTAACTGAGAAGAAGGTCATGGAGCCTTGTATAGGAAGGAATCATAGTGCATGTGAGAATAAAGGGAATAATCTCCTTTAAGTCTTCCTTAAGGCCACAAAGAACATGGATGTTGAAATCGCAAGGAGTGAGAGGTTTCTTGACAGCAGTTAACTCTTCAGTGATGGCTTTGTTCCTTTAGAGAAAATTGGTCACAGTTTCATCTAACTTTTTATACAAGTTCTGGAGGTTCAGATGAAGTGACATCAATCGGGTGGAGGAGGATGAACCATATGTATCTTGAAGAGTGGTCCAAATTTCATGACTTGTCTCTTTGTCAAGTTCTCTGATAGCTTTAGAGAGGGAGGAAACAATGAGATTCAAAAGTCAAGAGTCCTACTGGTGCTAGGATGGAGCGGCATTCACATCATTGGGACATGGGGTCGTACCATCAAGAAAACCAAAAAATTGTTGGTCCTTCAAGAATGGAAAGAATTGTTTCTTCCACAAGAGAAAGTTTGTGGGTGTGAATTTGAGAGAAAGGAAGTGGTGAGGAGAAGCAAAGGAGCGTGCAATGGGTGGTGGTGGTGGCAAGAGGGAGAGCTTGGGGGATCTATAGCCATAAGAAAGAAGGTGCACATAGAGAGGCACGCAAGAGAGAGAAGGATCAAAGCTCGTGGGAGCACGGAACTAAAAAAAAAAAAAAAAAAAAAAAAAAAAAAAAAAAAAAAAAAAAAAAAAAAAACCCTTGGCTTTTGATACAGTGTTGACATTGAAATTTGTGTTGTATTACTTGACTTTCAATGGAGAGAAGATTACATTATATGCAAGAAAATCATAGCCCTATTAGAAATTCCCCATACACAACGATCTGAACTTATCCAAAGAAGCTACCCCATCAACTTTTGGAATAAGCAACCAAAAGTTATTATTGATGCCCTGAGGCATAAGACCAATGCTAAAAAACTAATAACAATAATAAAATAAAATAAAATCTTCTAACAGCATTACAAACATCAACAGAAATCACATCCCAGCAGTGTTTATAAAACTCACCAGGAGACCTATTCAGGCTTGGAGAACTAGTTGGATCAAGCTCCCAAACCACATTTTTTATCTCTGTATCCATAGGCATACTTTCCAGCCTTCTCCTATCCACATCCTCCAATTCGGTAGGAATGCACTCAAGCATAGTCAAATGGTCAATATAAGGAACCCCTTTATGAAAATCTTCATAGAAGCCCACAACATGCTCTTCAAGATCTCCTCTATCAGAAATCACCACCCCATCTTCCTTCTTCAAGCTTCTTACATTATTTTTTAATCTTATCATCTTAGCAGATAAGCGAAAAACTTAGTACACCTGTCACCAAGCTTCTTCCAGCGAATCCGAGACTTTTCTGCCCACATTTTCTCATAATTTTCCAATGCTTTTAGATATCTTGTTTTTGCATCCGCCTCCTAAGCAAATAAAACATCATCTAAGCCATGAACTTCAATCGTCTGTTGAATCTCATCCATACCTTTTTTTAGCACTCCACGACCAAAGTCTCAAAACCCCTTTGAGCCTTTTGAGCTTTTGAACTAAAATATAAATATGATTGCCTATAATCCATTCCTTCAAAGAAGAGCTAACCACCTACATGAAATCTTTATGCTCCACCCAATATTTTTGAAATCTAAAAGGATAATTTTTTAGTTTCATAGAAGGCTCAGAATTGATAAAAAGAGAGGCATGATCAGATGCGATCCTCTAGAGAACCTGTTGAGACCCCTCATTGAAAAACTCTAGCCATGCATCATTGCAGAAGCATCGGTCCAAAACTACCTAAACATTACCCTTCTCTTATTATTGGTCCATGTGAACTTCCTACCCTACGAAGGCAACTGCATCAAAGAGCACATATCAACCATGGCACCAAACTCTACTGCAGCCCCATATTAAAGGCACTCTGCCCCCTCCTTTCATGGGATTCCAGGGTGGCATTGAAATCCCCTACAACCAGCCAAGGGGTGTGAGGTTCTGGCGCCGATGCCACCAAGTTCACCCAAAGGTCTCTTCTTGCTGCCCAAAAGCAATTCACATGCACCACTGAGACTAAAATTGTTCTCTATAACCACTCTACAGAGATGGTTATGTGATGATCAGATTCAGCCTTAATCACCGGACTCCTAACATTCCTCTTCCACAAAATCCAAATGTTTGGAACTTTATCCACTCTTTTATTATGAATAAAATCCACTTCAAATCCCGACTTATTAAAAAATAATTTGGGGAAAGCGCTAAACTCCACCATAGGTTCCGCAATACATAAGATCTTTGGGTTTGTCTTCTTCAGAAAGTCTCCCAAATCCAGCTCATCTGCTACCTTCTTCATACCTCTAACATTCCAAAAGAGGATTTTCATTAGTCACTTCTTAGAGGAAACATTATGACCAGACTTCCTATGAGTCTGCTCCGCATTGCCAGTGTTCTTCCCTTTCTTCTTTTTCCTATGCATCGCCTCTCAAAGCTCAGCTTCCTTCGCACAAGCTATGCTGTCAACCATCATGACTTCTTCATGTTTTACAACTATCACCCCTCCTCTAAGCTGAGAAGCCACTATCATAGAGACCACATGTGTCTCCTCTTCTCTACTAGCATCAAGAATATTGGGAATGTCACAATAAGATTCATCATTCATACCCTCCACTCCCACATCAGTCTGCCCCATTGTGTAAAGTTGTTCAACATTCTCTTGGCTACATATCAGTTCCACATCTCCCTCTACACCCGCTCCACTATTCACAACTGAATCCGTTTTCGACATGGATCCATATCCGGACGTACCCATGCTATTGTTATCCTGCGCACCCAACATGTCATCCTCAATACCGTTTTTCTCTCCTATCAATCCTCAATATTTGATTCCAAATCAGCTCCTTGATTCAAGGGGAGAATTATCTCAATATTTCCATGTGTCTCCTCCTCACTTATAGGAAATAACCGATCTCCACTATTTATTCCCATTACCATATTTGAATTGTCCGATATGGAAGGAAATCCTCTCCCAACGTGGGAAGGAAACTTTCCATCTTTGGACTCTCTCCTCCCCACCGCTTGCCACCTCTCCACCTTGCTGGAAACACCAGCCCGCCTCCTCTCAACCCCTTCATTATCAGGAACCACATCCCATGGATCCCCCCAGTAGGATCAGTCCTCCCATTAGCCTCAAATATCTTCTTCTCTCTGCAATCATGAACGTAGTGACCCACCTTCTTGCAAAAGCCACACCTGCCAACCCATCCTCGTAAACAATGGTTTGTTTAAACCAAGACACCTCCTTTGTTCCAGGATTCAACCTCTCCACTTATATCTTGTCAATTCATTTACCATTGATTTCCACTTCTACTTGCACACAAGAAAAATTCCCCACTGAAGCACTCCTTGGTCTCTAGTCAAGAGCCACTGGTCTACCCGCTGCTTTAGACATGGCCAGGAGGATTCGCTCATGCTAATATTCCAATGTAAGGTCTGGGAAACGAATCCAAACCAGTTTCATCAAGACATGCTTTACATGGATGTCAAAATCAGGGGACCATCTTTGGAAATGGATCACTTGACCTCTCACTTTGGTTGAACTTTGATGCCACATTGTTGCCATATCCCCTTCCAGTTCAAATTGGATAAGTATATAACCCCTTCCCATAGGTGCAATCATGATTTTCCCTTTCAGATTCCAATTATCGCCGGCCTCCTTCCTGATATCATTCATCGAAATCAATTGAAAGTTTGCTTTGCCTATCAGTGCATAGCGGAACTGAGTAAGCCTCTCTTCGTATGCATCCTACGGAATAACTATTTTTGTGCAAGATCCTGCATGAATAGGGTCCGACAGCGATGCTACATCTAACAGGACTCCTCCCACCACCGTCAAGTAAGACTTCCTTCCCTCCATAGTGCCACCACCCCCTAACGCTGTCACACAAATGGTATGGCACCCTTTCCCCAAAGCATCATCACAGCTCTCCACCACACCACCGTGATCACAGTTCGTCATAGCCTTGAAGCAAGGCTACAAAAACTCTGTGATCAGTCGTTGTCTAGATCTCACTGTAGAACTCCCATTCGGATCTTGCCCATCACCCAGCATCCCATCCGTTGACTCCTCATGCCGATCACCTTCCTCTCCCATTATTTTCACCCGTCCTCCTCTGTTCGTCTCAAACCTCACTCTTCTCTCTCTCTTTTCCCCTGTATCATTCTCCCTATCTTGTTTCTAGCTATGAATTAGGCCATATAGAAGTATAGTAGTTTTTTATTACATAATTTATTGTATTTTTTATTATGATATTGATTTATAGTTCACAAGAAACATTGAGGATCAATAACTTGAATAAAGTCAATTACCTTCGATGATCAACATTGGTGGTGACAATTGATCTCTTGTAGAATGTATAATAGTTGAAATAACCTATAAATTATATTTATGCCCCGTAATGAATGTATTAAGGTTGAAGCTATTAACTATAGATGTGATACCCTACTTTTAAAACCTAGTTTACTTACATGGTTGACCCGGTTTAACCATGCAGGACCCGAACCAGAGAGGGTTAAGGCGGGTTCCCTATGGACCATGATGGCAAGGGTGACTTTGAACACAAGTTGGCCAGACAAGTCTGAGTCAGTGCCAAAGGAGACGGGTGTCCCAAGCCGTGTACATGCATGTATCATAAGGCCATGTACGGGTAATGCTGGTATGTAGCCGTATTGTAAAGTGTATACGAATTATATATCTTGTGCCAAGAGTGAGATACATGTTGAGAGTCGAATTCCATCAAAATCTCAATTGTTTGGCTAAGTTTTGACCAACAGGTGGGCGGTCACAGGCGGGCGAACCCGCCTACCTGTGTGACCCACCCATGTGGTTACTAGATATTCTCTAGTGTAAATAGTACTTATTGTGTTTTTTTCCTTTTTCTCATTTAATACACTAAAGAGTGGGTGAGAAGAGTAAAGAAGAGAGAGAAAAGAAAGGAAGAAAAGAGAACGAAGAAGAAGAAAGGAAAAAGAAAAGAGGAAGAAATGATTTTAAGTGATGCCGAGGTTTGATCTTCTCATTCCGGCACCGGAAAAGTGATCCCCAACACGAGACCTACGATTTGAGGTGAGCAAAGGCTATACTTCTTAAATTTTCACCAAACCCCAAGTGAAACCCTTGATTTGGGTAGAGTTCCTTGAGATCTTATTAATCCCACTTGAGATGATGAATCTAAGGTTTAATAGATGGTCTATGTGTTGATTTTGAAGGTTTAAAGAAGTGTCTACAAGAGTTGAGAAGCATTGGTGAGTTCTTGAGTTAAGAGGTGATTTTGGGGTTTTGGAAGAATTCTTGAGCAAAGAAGGTAAGATTGCTTTTCAATCCTTAAATCTAACTTAGATCTAGGTTAGAATCATCTTGTAAGACCTTAGATGTGTGAAAAATGTGATTGGATCAGCCCCATTTGGTTTTCCCAAAGTTAAGGAGAGTTTCAAAAGAGAAAACCAATTTTCACCCCCACAGGTGGGCGAAGACTGTCGCCCGCCTGTAGGGGCCCGCTTGTTGGAGCAGAACCTTAATTCCAATAGGCGGGTGAAGATCAACGGGCAACCCTGCCTACCTGTGGGGGCCCATCGGTTGAATCGATAGGCTATCTGGCCCGCCTGTTGGACCGACAGGCGAGGATAGGTGGGCTGTCGGGCCCACCTATTGGCCCACTAGTCAGATTTTTTTGCCCGAATGGGCCCAAAACGGGCGGGCAACCTTCTTTTATGATTTTAAACCTGATTTAAACATCAAATCTCGTTAGTTTTGATCCTAAGGTGGTGAAATGCTAACCTCATTTTCTTCTGATAGTTTCCACTAGAATTTACATTTCTCACGGCGGATCTCACTCATACCGAACGTGAGCTATCGTACCCAAAAAGTAAGTGGGCAGAGGACATTTGACTTTATTTTAAGCCTGTTTTTGCATCGTTAAATTATATCAAGACTAGCCATGTCATCATTCAAATTATGTGTGGATTAGTCATCCTCATATGCCAGTTGCACGCATTGCTTGTGCATTCTAAATAAATGATCTATGATATGTGTGTTGTGCTTTACATTCTTAATGCTAAATGATTGATATGCTTATGTGATGAATGGTTGGATTACTGTGCATGATGCATTATGAGACTAGACATCGTAGTCGGTTTGGAAACGAGTACATTAGTGGCCCGTGGTATGGGATGCGGTGGCACTATACAATCATACTTTGTCGTATAGGAGCATGTGGTTTAGGATTATCATTCCCTGTGCTACAACCCTTCCCAATAGTGGTTAAGGTGTTGGGTTATCACTTGGGGGGAAGCAGTGGTCACGGTTGTCGGGTCACTGTGGCGGTTAGACATACGCCCGGCTAGTCATTAGGACAGTCGGCAACCTCAATGGTATATTCAAGAGGGCCAATCGTACTACTTTTAAATTGTCGGGGTCGGTACCTTTACATTTCTATCATTTACTTTTATGTTGAGAGTCGGTGGCCAGCATGCTTTACTTTTCTGAGTACTCACGGTGGGCCTTCTCCGATAACCCTTTGGGCATATCACGGGATGGAGTTCGCGACTCGTACCCGGGGCATATGCGCACACTGTGGTTATGAGTAGCACATAACCTAAGACTTAGTAATGTTGTGTAGGTGGATAAGATTAAAATGAATTGCATTGTATATAGTACATATGGATGTGAATGTTTGTGTGGTCTTTCTTTCCACTTACTGAGCTAGTGGGCTCATCCCACGTGTACACCTCTTTTAGATGATTTTGCAGGTCACCCGTCTGAAGATCAGGAGTCAGGCCCACAGTCAAGTTTCCTATTGAGGATTGGTGGGTCCCTGAGGAGTATGATCATGGTCCTGATTGCATGTGCGAGGGCTACGCTACGGGACCGCAGTAATGACACCGTACAGGATTTAACTTTTTAATTTTTTTGATGACCTCCCCTTTTTGTGTACTTGATACGTAAATTGTTATTCTTTTTATGTAAATATCATGCTTGTGGGCCCACATGTACTTAGCTATATACTACAATTTGGGTATCAAGTAAATTAGAGATATTTACAGGTAATTTAAGTCCGCTAAACTTTTGAACATTTATCTTAGATGTGGGTATGCTGTGGTGGGGTACTATATCAGATGATCCTGGCAAGTTTGGGTTAACCAGAGTTAACTCGGTCACCGGTCCGGTTCTGTGTGAACGGGGTGTGATAACGGTGGTATCAAAGCATGATGCTCTATCCACTCACAGCATACCATTTAGACCCTATAGAATCTATAATAGGAAATGGGGTTGTGTACATGTAAAACACTTTAAAGAATTAAAAGCCAAAAAAAAAAAATGGTTGCATTTAATTACTACATTTCATGGCATGCATTAGAGAAAGTTTGCTTGGAATAAATAAAAGATTAGTTATTTGATTGCATAACCTATCGAGTACGGATTTAACAAAATTTCGGCAGCATAACAACGTTAAAACAAGATTTTTCAAAATTTTCAAATAGAAGCACCTGATAGACAATATACATATATGAATAAGCATAATCAACAAAGGCTAACTAACGTTGTTACAACCGAATTACAATAAGTTTGTCAAGCAGACAAAACTAACTAAAAGTCACCAACAACATCATAACACCACACTAGCAAGTCCAAATTACAGAGAAAAGTACAAAAAAAAAAAAATAGTCCACCATAAACACATAAACAACATAGAGACAAGTAAAAAGCTGATTAGGATAGGCAAGCTAAGTCCTTAGAGATCATCATCATCATCTAGCTATACTACTCCGTCCCTCCTAGGCCTTAATTTAACATTGAGCCGGCGACTGTAGTAATCAAACCTCGCATTCACTAGTTGCACATCCCTCTGAAGCGGGGTAAAGTCTGTTGAAATAGCATTGGCTGTTGTATCCAAATCCTCGCTTAATCTTAGGAAGGAATTCTCTAATGTAGCCTGCCTTTCTAAGATATTTTTCTCTCTAGAAGCACTCCCATCTGGTCTTCTCAAAAGCTGATCTTGCCCATCTTTCAAGGCCCTCATACTGGTCATCATGCTCTCAAAGTCAAATGCGCCACTCTCAGGTGGTGGGGCTCTATACTGTAGGTCTGCAGCCCTAGCAAAGTCAGGATCAACATCCCTCAAATCAAGAGGCTCCTCGAGGATATTCTCGTCTAGAAATTCCTTGAATTGAGGAACATAATCCTCATCCTCCTCACTATTTTCCTCCTCCATGTGGACATCCTCCCTGTGGACATTCCCCCTATTCCTGCCTCTTTGAGCTCCTGCCCTCTGAGGTACATCCATAAGAGCTTGGAGACCCATCCTGCGTAGGTTTTCCCTGCTAAATTTGTCCACTGGAGTCTTTCCCTCCTCACCACTCAAATCCACCCCAAAAAACTCGAAAACCCTATTGAGGGTCCTACCATATGGGAAACCTCCGTCCTCAGGATGTGTGGCATGATGCTCCATAGTCTTAAGTATAATGTAGGGTAAGCATAAATGCTCGGCATCTCCCTCTAAGGCCTTGTAGATGCAGAAGGCTATGTAGGCTGCCATGAAGCCCACTTGGTTCCTATGACCTCCTCTAGGGAGCAAATTAAACTAAACCAAGCGAGCAAATACACGAGCCTCCGGGTTAAATGTCGCCTAGGAATCCGGATGCACCTTGCTTCCACTAATGGTCTTGTAAATGTGGTCCTGCATCTCCGAACTTAGGGATGGGCCCATGGGCTTACTCATTGGGGGGCTATAGAATTGATGCCCAACTGATGACATATCTAAAACACTAGCAAGAGTGTCCACGGTCAAATGAATGTTCACCCCCCTCACCATGCTGGTGATTGAGTACTTCCTATACTGGTAAGAGACCTCCAAATTACAATAAAATCTTCGAATAAGGTGTTCATAGCATGGACGGTCAATATTAAGAATGAACTGCCAACTCAGTGTAGTAAATCTCTCTTGTAGTTGAATCTTATTGAAATCATAAGTTACCACGGTTTTATCCATCATTACAGACTTTTTAGAAGGGTCAGCCAATTCGTTGCTGCCATCAAACTCCGGAAGAGTCCCTCATCATAGTCTAGAAGACCTATGGGGACATGTCCTTGTTACCTTGTACGAATGGATGAGGAACTAGTCCCTACACCTTTCCTTTTTGAAGTTGTGGCCCTACGTCTATTGGAAGAGGATGCGGGTTCCTTGCCCTTACGAGAAGACATCCTAGTAAGAAAAGAGAAGAAATAGTGATAAGTAAAAATGTTGCATGACACAGGAAGTAAACAGGAGGGTGAGCAAGCACATGTAAATGCACCCAAATACATAATGTGGATCATTATAAAAAGAAGGGTGGTTAAGCCATGAATAGGAGGAAATCCCCAAACATGACATCCACTAGCATGTTGCAAAATAGAAGAGTAACAAAGGAGTATAAAGCATGGCAAGTGAGAAGTGATGGAAAGCCTCATAAGAATTTCCTTAAGTGGGGTAATTGGTGTCAAATGGTAGAAAGCCCCCAATTTCAATGTACAAGTTCAATCTAAGAGAATGAAAATCCCATAAAAGTGTGGGACTTGAAGCTTACATATCAATGATAGTAATACCTATCATTACACAACCAAGAATATGCAAAAATTTCTATTATGACATTGAAGTGCAAGGAATGAGAGAGAGATTTCCATTTTTGGAGAAAATAATATATATATATAATAAAATAATAATAATAATAGGAGAAATAATAATAATATATTATTAATAATAATAAAGGAAATAATAATTAAAAAAAAATCGAGCGGGACTGCCGTCTTACTTGTCGAAGCGCTAGCACAGTACTCTCAGGGCTAAGTTGTGGCTAGATGCAAGACATCATACACTACAATACCCCATGTTTTGGCATATGATTACGTGTCTAGGTTGAAAGTTTAAGGTCAATCTCAGAGTGTGTGAACCATAGAGTGAAATTGATTTCGTGGACCATGTCAGAGAATGGGAAATAATTATGTGCTTATGTAAATTCTAAGGTACTCAACCAATGTTTTGTGTATGATATGATCCAGGTGCAAGGACACAATGGTACGCACTAGATCCAGTAGCAATGCTCGAGGAACCTCACGTGGTCCTCGTCTTATCGGTTGACCACCAAATCCTCGAAGGTCCCGCTCTATGGGGCAAACCCCACTTCCACATCCTTAAGAAACCCTTGACCAGGGTGTGGCACAAAGGGACCCACCAGTGACCACATTTTTGGATCCTCCACCTGTCATCACTTCGAGTGATGTTGTGACCATAGTCCAGCAGTCACAACAAGCCTTCCAACAACAAATGCTCCAGCAGTAGCAGGCATTTATGACTGCTATACAGCAACAGTTAGACCTTCCTCAACCCGGTCAATATCCATGGATAATTACTCCACAAGGCTTGCCTGTAGGGTCTGGTATGGGACCACAAACTGGAGGAGCACCACTTGATACGACACC
Organism: Macadamia integrifolia; assembly: GCF_013358625.1. NCBI lineage: Eukaryota > Viridiplantae > Streptophyta > Magnoliopsida > Proteales > Proteaceae > Macadamia > Macadamia integrifolia. The sequence goes on from NW_024869887.1 coordinate 369,088, forward strand.
ACATGAGCAAGCCGGAGGTACACCTCCAATTTCGCCGCTCAACACTCCTCTATATATGGTGCCCCCACTGTACCCTTACTATCCAACATATGCACCCAATTATCCGTAGACGAACAATAAAAAGGGTAGTGGAATCTTTCAAGAGGAACTTGCCACCTATATTCTCTAAGGTGGGGAGTGATCCTCTAGAGCCAGACCAGTGCATCTATTGGGTTAGTGGTCGAGGTCTTAGATTTGACAGATTATGGCCAGATTGTGCAAAAGGCTAAAACCATGGAAGATAAGCAGAAGGGAGAACAATCCCTCACACCTGGATTGTGGAAGAGGACTAATCCATTTTCGGACATGGGCAACTCATCCAAGGTATACCGTGGGTCGTATAGTTCTAGGCCTGCATACAGATAGCCCTATAGGCCATCTTGCTACCTTCCTCGACCAGCTGGTGGTCCGGGCTCTACATCTTTTAGCCCGAACACTAGTACGGTGCTTACATTCATAAGGCCACCCCGTCCCCCATCTACATCTAGTCAAGAACAAAGGGTCCTTGCCCCAGTTTCGACATCACAGATCCGTTGCTTTAATTGCCACTCTTATGGGAATTTTGCCAAAGACTGTTGAGTCAGACTAGCCTTACCATCCAGTCAGCCCTCTGTGTACAGACCTCCCTTAACTCAGGGGAATCAACCGCAAGGAAGAATGTATGCCTTATCAACTAAGGAGGCTGAGGCCAGCACAGAAGTGGTAGCAGGTACATTTTAATTTAAGATTTTCCTTATGCTGAATTTTGATGACTTGCTATACTTATATGCATTGTTGCACTAGGTGTTCTACCTATATCGGGCATACCAGCCTATGTCTTGTTTGATTCAGGAGCTACACATTCGTTCATATCTAAGAGATTTGCTGAAAAACTTGGTATGCCACCCAGGACACTAGATCATGAGATGATTGTTAGTATACCTATAGGCAAAGTTATACAGTTGAAGGAGGTGTATGGGTCATGCCCAGTTGAAATCAGTGGAAAAAAATTGAATGCACAACTCAACAAATTCAACATGCAGAATTTTGACATTATACTAGGCATGGATTGGTTGTCGGCCCATCAAGCAAATGTGATGTGTGCCAAAAAATTAATCAGGGTGACAAATGATGAAGGGAAAGAACTAGTATACCAAGTAGATAAAATAAAATGGGCTAGAAAGGTCCTCATCTCCACTCTTCAAGCGGTAAAGTTGTTGGAAAGTGGATGTCAGGGTTACTTAGCATTGGTACTTGATGTTGATGCAAAGGTTACACCTCTAGAAGAGGTAGAGGTGGTTAAAGAATTTCCCAATGTCTTTCCAGATGATCTGATGCATCTACCACCTGATAGAGAGTTGGAAATTGCCATAGACTTGATTCTTGGAGCAGCTCCAGTGTCTAAAGCTCTATACAGGATGGCACCAGCCGAATTGAGCAAGTTACAGATGCAGTTGCAAGAATTATTGGAGAAGGGGTTTATTTGCCCAAGTGTTTCCCCTTGGGATGCCCTAGTATTGTTTGTCAAGAAGAAGGATGGCAGCTTGCGTATGTGCATCGATTATCGAGAATTGAATAAGCTAACCATTAAGAACCGATATCTATTATCACGCATTGATGATTTGTTTGACCAACTACAAGGTGCAAATATATTTTCAAAGATAGACCTTAGATCAAGCTATTATTAGCTCAAGATAAAGAGCGGTGACATACCCAAGACAGCTTTTAGGACTCGGTATGGTCACTATGAGTTCCTAGTGTCATCTTTTGGGTTAACCAATGCACCGGCAGGATTCATGGATTTAATGAATCGAGTATTTCACGATGTTCTGGATAAATGGTAATTATTTTTATTAATGACATCTTGATCTACTCTAAGATGGAAGAGGAGCACACTCAACACCTGAGGATGGTATTACAGAGGCTGAGAGAACAACAATTTTTTGCCAAATACAGTAAGTGTGAATTTTAGCTTAAGCAAGTTGGATTCCTAGGACATGTAGTGTCTAAGGATGGAATCAAGGTGGATCTTGATAAGGTGAAAGCAGTAGTAGAGTGGAAAAACCCCAAGAACGTTACAGAAATTAGAAGTTTCTTGCGTTTAGCTAGGTACTACCGGCGCTTCATTGAGAATTTTGCTCGGATCTTAGCACCAATGCCTAAGTTCACCAAAAAGGGAGTAAAATTTGAATGGACAGAAGAATGTGAGAAGAGTTTTCAAGAATTGAAGAAAAGGTTGGTGTCAGCCTGTGTTGACCATCCCTGAAGGCACAGGTGGAATGATAGTCTACACTGATGCTTCTAAGGTCGGATTGGGTTGTGTTCTCATGCAACGCGTGTAATACCCTACTTCTTAAACCCACTCTGATTACACAGTTGACCCGATTTAACCATACAGGACCTAAACCAAAGAGAGTTAAAGTGGGTTCCTTATGGACTATGATGGCAAGGGTGACCTTAAACATCGGCTAGCCCGACAAGTCCGAGCCAGTGCCAGAAGAGACGGGTGTGCCCAAGCCGTGTACATGCACCTATCACAAGGCCATGTATGGATAAAGCAGGTATGTAGCCGTATCTTAAGGCGCATACGTATATTACATCTTATGCCAAGAGTGAGATTCGTGCCGAGGGCCGAATTCTGTCAAAATCCCACTTATTGGCCAAGTTTTGGCCCTCAGGTGGGCGGACAGGTGGGTGCATCCACCCACTTGAGTGACTCACCCATGTGAATACTTAGTTATTTAAGAAGTATATATAGCATTTATGTGTTCCTTTTTCTTTTCTCATTTATGACACTCGGACATTGGTGAGAAGAGTAAAGAGGAGAGAGAAAAGAAAGGAAAGAAGAAGAGAAGAGAAGGAAGAGGAAGAAGAGATGGATTTCAGTGGCGCCGAGGCTTGATCTTCCCATTCCGATGCCAGAAGAGTGATCTCCAACACTAGATCTACGTTTAGAGGTGAGCAAAGGCTTGGTTCCTTAAACTTTCACCATACCCAAGTAAAACCCTTGATTTGGGTAGGGTTTCTTGAGATCTTGTAAATCCCCCTTGAGATGATGAATCTAAGGTTTAATAGATGATCTATGCGTTGATTTTGAAGGATTTGAAGAAGTATTTACAAGGTTGGAGAAGCATTGTTGATTTGAAGTGATTTTGGGGTTTTGAAGGAGTTCTTGAGCAAAGAAGGTAAGATGGCTTTCCATTCCTTAAATCTAACCTAGATCTAGGTTAGAACCATCTTATGAGACCTTGAATGTGTGAAGAATGGGTTTGGAAAAGCCCCATTTGAATCCCCAAAGGTTGGGAGAAGTTTGGGAAGAAACATCAGTTTCCCGCCAAGAGCGGTGGGCCATTTGGCCCACCTGTGGGCACCAGCCTGAGAGGGCAGGACCCTCGGGCCCAACCGGCGGGCCAAACCGGTAGGCCACCCTGCCTGCCAGTCTTGGTAGGACCCTCAGGCCCAACCGGTGGGTCAGACCGATGAGCCAACCAGTGGGTCGACCTACCCGCCGTTCCAGACCGATGGGTCTGACTGGTGGGTCAGACAGGTGGGCTGTCCAACCCACCCGAGAGGCTCCGAAAGTGATTTTTACGTCCGATTGGACCCAAAATAGACGTGTGACCTTATTTTAGGATTCTAAACATGATCTTGTCATTGGATTGTGTTAATCTTGATCCCAAAGTGGTGAAAATACTAACCCCTCTCACTCATGATAGGTTCACCAAATCTCACGCTTCTCGCACCGGATCTCATCCGTACCGAGCATGAGTCCTTGTACACTACAAGTAAATGGGGAGAGGATGTTTGGCCTTGTTTCAAGGCATTGTTTGGCATTCATTTAATCATATCTAGTCTAGCCATGCCATCATGAAAATGCTATGTCGATTGGTCATCCTCACATTGTTATGCATGGGTGTTGCGTTTATTTTCTAAATGCCAAGTGATGATATGCTTATGTGATGAATGTTGACATCATTGTGCATGATGCATTAATAGACTAGATGTCGTAGTCGGCTTAGAAACGAGTGCATTGGTGGCCCGTGGTATGGGACGCGGTGGCACTATGTAATCGTACTATTGTCATATAGGAGCATGCGGTTTAGGATTATCACCTTCCGGTGCTACGACCCTTCCCAATAGGGGTTAAGGTGTTGGGTTACCATTTGGGGGGAAGTAGTGGTTGCGGTTGTCGGGTCACTGTGGCGGTTAGACATTACGCCCGGCTGGTCATTAGGATAGTCGGCAACCCCAGTGGTATATTCAAGAGGGCCAATCATACTGCTTTTAAATTGCTGGAGTCAGCACCTTTAATTTTTAGTTATTTACTTTATGTTGAGAGCCGATGGTTGGCATGTTTTTATTTTTCCGAGTACTCATGGTGGGCCTTCTCCAACAACCCTATGGGCGTATCGCGGGATGCAGTTCGTGGCTCATACCCGGAGTATACGCGCACTGTGGTTGTAGTAGCACTAAACCAAAGACTTAGTAATGTTGCTTAGGTGGATGTGATTAAAAATGTATTGCATAGCATGTAGTGCATATGGTTGTGTTTTGTTGTGTGGATTGTTGTGTGGTCCATCTTTCCACTTACTGAGCTAGTGAGCTCATCCCACGTGTGCACCTCTTTTAGATGATTTTACAGGTCATCAACCAGATGAGCATGGGGCAGGTCCCACAGTTGAGTTCCCTGTAGAGGACTGGTGGGTCCCTGAGGAGTTAGAGCACGGCACTGATTGCTCGTGCGAGAGTTGTGCTACGGGACCGCAGTTCTGATACTGAGCTGAGCTCCACTTTTGATGCCGAGCTAAGCTCTACCTTGTGATGCCGAGCTGGGCTCAACCTTTGATACCGAGCTGAGCTCTAAGCTTCGATACCGAGTTGAGCTGTACACTCTGATTTTTTATGATTCTTTTTGTGTACTTGATATGTGAATTGTACTCTTATTGTGTAAATATCATGCCTTCGGGCCCACATGTATTTAACTATTGTATCACAATTCGGGTATCAAGTATTATGAGAATATTCACAGGTAAACCTAGTCTTCCGCTGAACTGATGAGCTCTTTCTTAGTTGTGTGTATGCTGTGGTGGAATACTGTATCAGATGATCCTGGCAGGTTTGGGTTAACCAGTGTTAACCCGATCACTGGCCCGGTTCTTTGTGAACGGGGTGTGACAATGGTGGTATCAGAGCGTGATTCTCTGCTCCACTCACAGCATACCATTAGATCCCATAGAATCTATAATAGGAAATGGGATTGGGTTAATGTAAAAACGTTAAAGAGTTAAAAGCCAAAGAAAGAAAGGAATAAAAAAATGGTTGCATTTAGATATTGCATTCATAGCATGCGTGAGAGAGAATAAAAGGTTAATTAATTGGTGTCATAACCCATTGAGTACAAGTTTGACGAAATTTCAGCAGCATAACGGCGTAAAATGAGATTTCTAAAAATTTTCACACAAACACCTGATAAACCACATAGCCACATATATATAGATATCAATGATCAAATTAACAAAAGACATCACAACTAAACTACACAAGTATTCAAATATACAGATCCACCACAGACCACTGTCAAAATACATTATCCCACAAATAAGTCCAGTTACAGAGCAAGTACAAAGAATGAGAAAAGAAAGGAAAAATACAATAGGATAGACAACATGGAATAGGTGAGAAGCTGGCGTGGACGAGCTAAGTCCTCAATGATATCGTCGTCGTCGTCGTCGTTGTCCAATATTACTACGTTCGCCGGAGGTCTAGAGTTGACGTTGAGTCGATGGTCGTAGTAGTCAAACCTCGAGTTCACCAACCGTACCTCCCTCCGAAGTCTGGCAAAATCTGCTGAGATGGCATTGGCCGTGGTGTCCAAGTCCTGGCCCAGTCTGAGGAAGGAATTCTCCAAGGTAGCCTACCTCTCCAGGATGCGTTCCTCCCTGGAAGCACTCTCGTCCAGCCTTCTTAGCAGCTGATCTTGGCCATCCTTCAAAGCCCTCATAGTGGACATCCTACCCTCAAAATCATATGCACCACTCTCACGTGGTGGGGCTCTATGCTGTGGGCCTGCAGCTCTGGTGAAGTCAAGAGCAATACCTCTCGACTCCTGAGGCACCTCCTCAGGGATGTCCTCATCCACCAAATCATCCTCCTCATCCTGAGGAACATAGTCCTCATCCTCCTCGCTAGACTCCTCCTCCATGGGAACATCCTCCATAGGGATAGCCCTCCTATCCCTACCTCTCTGAGCTCCTGCTCTCAGAGGTGTATCCATAAGGGTGTGGAGACCTATCCTCAAGAGATTTCCCCTGTCGAACTTTTCCGCTGGAGTCTTCCCCTCCTCACCACTCAGGTCCACTCCAAAGAACTCAAAGATCCTAGTGAGGATTCTGCCATATGGGAATCCTCCATCCTCAGGGTGAGAAGTGTGGTGCTCCATGGTCTTGAGGATGACGTAAGGTAAGCACAAGTGCTCGTCACCTCCCTCTAAAGATTTATAGATGCAGAAGGCTAAAAAGGCTGCCATGAAGCCCACCTGGTTCCGGTGACCTCCTCTGGGGTGCAAGTTGAACTAGACCAATCGGGCAAATACACAAACCTCCGGGAAAAATGATGTCTCGGACTCCGAACGCGCACTGCTACCACAGATGGTCTCATAGATGTAGTCCGATGTCTCCAAACTCATGAACGGGCCCAGGGGCTTACTCCTGGGAGGACTGTAGTAATGGTGCCCAGCTGAGGAGATACCCAAAATGCTGGCCAGGGTGTCCACGGTCAGCTAAATGTCCACCCCCTTCACCATGCTGATTATAGCATACTCCCCGTACTGGTAGGAAACCTCCAGGTTGCAGTAGAATCTACAGACCAACTGCTCATAGCACGGACGATCTACATGGAGGATAGACTGCCAACCCAATGCTGTGAACCTCTCCTGAAGCTGAATCTTGTGGAAGTCGTCAACCACCATAGTCTTCTCCATCATTATCGACCTCTTCAGGAAGGCCGGCCAGTTGGTTGCTGCCTCTGAACAGCGGAAGAGCTCCTCATCATAGTCGGAAGGATCAAATCGGGCAGGTCTGGGTCTCCCTGTGTGGGGGGCTGGAGAACTAGTTCCCACACTCTTTCGCTTAGAAGCGGTGGTCTTATGCCGGGTGCCAGAGGATGCGGGCTCCTTGCCTTTGCGAGATGACATCCTGGCAAGAAAAAGAGGAAAGAAGGGTAAGTGACAAAATAGAAAGCATGGGAAGAAATAGAAGGTGACAAAATGTGACAAGTGAGAAACGATAAAAAGTCTATAAATGAAATGCCTAGATAGTGACAAGACAGAGATTATGGCAAAACAGCGATGCGACAAGAGGCATATAAAGCATGACAATTAAGGAAGGGGAAAACCCCGATTCTGAAGGTGCAAGTCCAAACAAAAAAAAAAAAAAATGGAAAGACTCACAATAGAGTGAAGCATGAAGCTTACATTCTCATGGATGAATTGTTGTCATTCTACAATCAAGAACATGCAAAAACATATGCTAATGTGCTATTGAGGTCCACAAACATGAAAGGGTGTAAGGAAAATCAAAGAAAAACCAACACAAAAGATGGATTGTCATGGGAAGAAATGGGATTTCAAACATAAGGGACTTTCTATGATCTCTACAGTATGGCAAATACAAATCAAACAAAATGCTTTGCAATTGAGTCATTAATTTTGGGAAAAGAGCAAGAATTGAAGAAATCCCCAAATTTGAGAAAACTAGGGCATGGTTGGGGTTTCTCTCAAAATGGAGAAGTAAATCCTAGAACTAGAAATAAACCACAAGAGGAACATCACATTCATATGAAATCACTATTCTATGGAAAGAAACATGGAAAGGAAGTGAGATTTAAGACAACCCATGAGTTTCTACCCCAAATTGCAAGTTCTGAGAAGAAATGAGGAAGAAAACTTACTTGTAAGTGGAGGATTGAATCTTCTCAAAAGTGCTGGGTCGTTGAGTGGGATCGCGAGTGGAAGCGTCAAGATGCTCTCCAAGATCGCCTGAGAGAGAGAGAGAGATAGAGAGAGAGGAAATGAAGGAAATAAGGACGAACAGGGCTTAAAAGGCCCTGTTCAAAAATCCCGCTCGGGTAGGACTGGCGGGCCAGACCGGCTGGCCATCCTGCCCGCCGATGTCAACCCGTCGGTTGAAGTTTTGGACCGACAGGTCGACCGACGGGCCAACCTGCCCGCCGGTGTCACCCGCCGGTTGAGAGAAAACTTGGAAAAAATGGGATTTTTATTATTATTATTATTATTAATATAATTATTATGATTATTGTTATTATTCTTATAATAATATGTTATGGTCAAGTGGGACCATTGACATACTTGTTGGAGCACTAGCCCTGTATTCTGGGATTAAGTTACGGTTAGTTGCAGACTATCATACACTATAATACCCTATGTGTTGGCATATAATTATGTGCCGATATCAATTCTATGGTGTTTAACCAATGTGACGTATGATATGTTCCAGGTACAGGGATACGATGGTACGTACTAGATCTGGTAGCAATGCACGAGGTACCCCGCGTGGTCCTCGTCCAGTCGGTCGACCACCAAATCCCAGGAGGTCCCGCTCTGTGGGGAAAACCTCACTTCCACCACCTCCAGAGACCTTTGGTCAAGGTGGGGCATATGGGGACCCACCTATGACTACACTTTCGGACCCTCCACCTGTTATTACTCCGGGAGATGTTGCTACCATAATTCAGCAGTCACAACAGGCTTTCCAGCAACAAATGCTTCAGCAACAGCAAGCATTTATGACTGCTATTCAGCAACAGTTGGACCTTTCTCAGTCAGGTCAACCTCCCCGGATACTTACTCCACAGGACCCGCCTGTAGGGTCTGGTACAGGGCCACAAGTGGGAGGTACACCTCCAATTCTACCATTCAGTATTCCTCCGTATGGGGTGCCCCCTCCACACTCTTACTGTCACACCCCGTTCTCACAGAACCGGGCCAGTGACCGGGTTAACATCGGTTAACCCAAACCCGCCAGGATCATCAGATACTGTATTCCACCACAGCATACACACAACTAACATAAGTTCATCAAATCAGCGGAAGACTAAGTTTTACCTGTGAATAATCCCATAATACTTGATACCCGAATTGTAATACAATAATTAAATACATGTGGGCCTGAGGGCATGATATTTACACAATAAAAGTACAATTCATATATCAAGTATGTAAAGGAAATCATCAAAATAATCAAAGTACACAGCTCGGCTCGGCAACAAAGGCTAGAGCTCAGCTCGGCATCAAGGGTTGAGCCCAGCTCAGCATCATATAGTAGAGCTCAGCTCGGCCTCAGAAGTGGAGCTCAGAACGGCCGTCAGAACTGCGGTCCCGTAGCACAACTCTCGCACGAGCAGTCAGTGCCGTGCTCTAACTCCTCAGGGGTCCACCAGTCCTCTTCAGGAAACTCGACTATGGGACCCACCCCATGCTCCTCAGATGTATGACCTGCAAAATCATCTAAAAAAAGGGGTGTACACATGGGATGAGCTCACTAGCTCAGTAAGTGGTAAGATGGACCACACAACAGTCCACACATCAAAACACAATCATATGCACTACATGCCATGCTATACATTTTAAATCACATCCACCTAAGCAACATTACTAAGTCCTCCCGCAATACGCCCATAGGGCTGTCGGAGAAGGCCCACCGTGAGTACTCCGAAAAGTAAAGACAATGCCATCCACTGGCTCTCAACAGAAATGTAAATGACTAAAATTAAAGGTGCTTACTCCAGCAATTTAAAAGCAGTACGATTGGCCCTCTTGAATGTACCACCGGGGTTGCCGACTGTCCTATTGACCCGCCGGGCGTTATGTCTAACCGCCACAGTGACCCAACAACCGCGACCACTGCTTCCCCCCAAATGATAACCCAACACCTTAACCCCTGTTGGGAAGGGTCGGAGCACGGGATGGTGAAAATTCTAATACCGCATGCTCCTATATGACAATAGTACGATTGCATAATGCCACCGCGTCCCATTCCACAGGCCACCAATGCACTCGTTTCCAAGCCGACTATGGCATCAAGTCTATCAATGCATCATGCACAATGATGTCCACATTCAACATATAAACATCTCATTCATTTGGCATTTAGAAAGTAAACATAGCACACATGCACAACAATGTGAGGAATGACTAATCTACATAGCATATTCATGATGGCATGACTAGACTAGATATAATTAAATGAATGCCAAACAATGCCTTGAAACAAGGCCAAACATCCTCTCCCCACTTACCTATAGCGTACAAGGATTCCCGTTCGGTATGGGTGAGATCCGGTGCGAAACGGGTAGGATTTGGTGAACCTAACATAATTGAGCGGGGTTAGTACTTCACCATTTTAGGATCAAAATTAACAAGATCCGATGAAAAAATCATGTTTAGAACGTTAAAAGAAGGTCGCACGTCCGATTTGGGTCCAATCGGACGTAAGAATCACCTTCGGGGCCACACAGGTGGGTCAGACAGGTGGGTCAAACCCACAATGCTTCTTCCATCTTGTCAATACCTCTTCAAATCCTTCAAGATCAACACATAAATCATCTATTAAACCTTAGATTCATCATTTCAAAGGGGATTTACAAGATCTCAAGAAACCCTACTCGAATCAAGGGTTTAAGCTTGGATATGGTGAATGTTCAAAGAACCCAACTTTGCTTACCTCTAACTGTAGATCTAGAGTTGAAGATCACTCTTCCGGTGTCGGAATGGGAAGATCAAGCTTCGGCGCCGCCGAAATCCTTCTCTTCTTCCTCTTCCTTCTCTTCCCTTCTTCTCCCCTTTCTTTTCTCTCTCCTCTTTACTATCCTCACCAACGTACGGGTGTCATAAATGAAAAGAAAAGAAAATCCTAAATGCTATATATATACTCCCTAATTAAATGAATAGTGCACATGGATGGGTCACTCAGGTGGGCGGGTGCACCCTCCTGTCCGCCCACCTGAGGGCCAAAACTTGGGATTTTGACAGAGTTTGGGCCTGGCATGAACCCCACCCCTGGCATACGATGTAGTATACGTATATACCTTAATATACGGCTACAATACCTTCTTTATCCTTACATGGCCTTATGGTAGGTGCATGTACACGGCTTGGGCACTCCCGTCTCTTCTGGCATTGGCTCAGACTTATCAGGCCAGCCAGTGTTTAAGGTCACCCTCGCCATCATAGTCCATAAGGAGCCCGCTCTAACTCCTTCTGGTTCGGTTCTTACATGGTTAAACCGGTTCAACTGTGAAATCAGACCGGGTTTAAGAAGTAGGGTATTACATTACCCCCCCTTCTAAAAAATTTCGTCCTCGAAATTGCGTACCTGGTTGATCAAAAAGATGAGGGTACTTGGCTTGCATTTCATCCTCTACCTCCCAAGATGCTTCTTCAAGTGAGTGATCAGCCCATCGCACCTTTACATAGGAGATGGAGCGGTTGAGAAGGGTTTTCACCTTCCGGTCCAAAATTTCAGCTGGCAGTTCTGTATAGGTCATATCAGCTTCTAGGTATTCTGGCTCCACGGATAGTACATGAGAGGGGTCATGAACATATTGCTTCAGCATGGATACATGGAATACATTATGAACATCCCCAAGTGAAGGTGACAGAGCAAGCATGTAGGCTACTGAGCCAACCCGGGCTAAGATCTCAAATGGTCCAATGTATCTTGGGCTCAACTTCCCCTTTCTATGAAACCTTTGCAGCCTTTAGTAGGAGAGATCTTGAGAAATACCTTTTCTCCTGGATGAAATTCAATGTCTTTTCGGGTGTCCGCATAGCTCTTTTGACAGGACTGAGCTACTTTAATCCGTTCTCTAATAACGTCGACTTTGTCACAAGTCATCTATATCATCTCAGGTCCTAACATTCGACGTTCACCTACCTCATCCCAGTACAAAGGAGTTTTGCACTTTCTGCCATATAACGCCTCATACGGAGCCATCCCGATTGTAGCTTGGTAACTATTGTTATAGGCAAACTCCATAAGAGGTATATATTCTTCCCAACTACCACTCATCTCCATTGTACATGCCCTGAGCATGTCCTCTAATATCTGTATGGTTTGCTCTGACTGACCATCCGTCTGTGGGTGAAAAGCCATACTCAAATTCAATTGTGATCCCAAGGCGCGCTGTAAGCTTTTCCAAAATCTAGAAGTGAACCTTGGGTCCCTATCTGAAACAATGCTCACTGGCACTCCATGTAAGCGCACTATGTTGTCCATGTAAAGTTGTGCTAGTTTGGCCATGGAGAACTTGGTCTTGATGGGAATGAAATGAGCAGTCTTGGTAAGCCGATCAACGATCACCCATATCGCGTCCATTCCCTTAGGTGTACTTGGTAGTCAGTGACGAAGTCCATTGTAATCCTTTCCCACTTCCATTCTGGTACTGGGAGTGGCTGAAGAGTACCATAAGGTCGATGCCTCTCAACTTTTACTTTCTGGAAGGTAAGACAAGTCGCCACATACAGAGCTATGGTGACCTTCATGTTTGGCCACCAGTAACTTTGTTTGAGGTCTTTGTACATCTTGGTACTTCCTGGGTGAAGTGAGTACTCGGAGCTATGTGCTTCTCGCACTATTTTGTCTTGAATATCCAAATCATCAGGTACACACAATCTGTCTCGAAACATTAATGCCCCATCACTGGCTAAAGCAAAATCTGGGTTGTTCATTGTTTGATCTTGAACCTTAACTCTGATCCGTTGCAATTCAGGATCCAAAGGTTGCTTCATTATCACCTCTTGCATAATTTCCAGATGCACCTGTAAAGCCGTCAAGGATACAGTCAACCATTTAAAGTTTTCTGGTTGAGGTTCAAGCTCTACGGTTGCCCCTTCATATAAGAGGGTTTCATCCATTAACATCGCCTCTTGCACGAGTGGTGGGCTGACTGCTAAGTATGAGAGCGACACAGTCTGTGTCTTCCGACTCAATGCATCTGCCACTACATTAGCCTTGCCGGGATGATACTGAATGTCGCAGTCATAATCCTTCATGAGTTCAAGCCATTTCCTCTGTCTCATGTTCAGATCCTTCTGGGTGAAGAAGTACTTCAGGCTTTTGTGATCACTATATATCTCACACTTCTCCCCATACAAATAATGTCGCCAGATCTTAAGGGTAAAAATGACTGTAGCTAGTTCCAAGTCATGAGTGGGGTAATTCTTCTCATACTCCTTTAGTTGTCAGGATGCATACGCTATTACCTTACCACGTTGCATGAGAACACAACCCAAACCAACTTTGGAAGCATCGGTATAGACTATCATTCCGCCTGTGCCTTCAGGAATAGTCAGCACAGGGGCCGTCACCAACCTTTCTTTCAATTCCTGGAAGATGTTCTCACATTCCTCTGCCCAGTCGAATTTCACACCCTTTTTAGTCAACTTGGTCATTGGTGCTGAAATCCGAGCAAAATTCTCAATGAAGCGCCGGTAATATCCAGCCAAACCCAAGAAGCTTCTAATTTCAGTGACACTCTTGGGGCTTTCCCATTCCACTACTGCTTTCTCCTTAGTAGGATCTACTTCGATTCCGGCTTTAGACACTACGTGCCCTAGGAATCCAACTTGTTCAAGCCAGAATTTGCACTTGCTGTACTTGGCAAACAACTGTTGCTCTCTCAACCTCTGTAACACCATTCTCAAGTGTTGAGTGTGCTCCTCTTCGGTCTTGGAGTAGATCAAGATGTCGTCAATAAAAACAATTACCCATTTATCGAGCACATCCTGAAATACTTGATTCATTAGATCCATGAATGCTGCCGGTGCATTGGTTAACCCGAAAGATAACATTAGGAACTCATAGTGACCATATCGAGTCCTAAATGCTATCTTGGGTATGTCACTGCTCTTTATCTTGAGTTGATAATAGCCTGACCGAAGGTCTATCTTTTAAAAAAATACCTTGGCTCCCTGCAACTGGTCAAATAAATCATCAATGCGTGGCAATGGATACCGGTTCTTAATGGTTAGCTTATTTAATTCCCGGTAATCGATGCACATACGCAAGCTGCCATCTTTCTTCTTGACAAACAGCACTGGGGCACCCCAAGGTGAAACACTTGGGCGAGTAAACCCCTTTTCTAATAATTCCTGCAACTGCATCTGCAACTCCTTCAATTCAGCTGGTGCCATCCTGTATGGAGCCTTAGATACTGGAGCTGCTCCAGGAGTCAAGTCTATGGCAAACTCCAACTCTCTATCAGGTGGTAAATGCATCAGATCATCTGGGAAAACATCGGGAAACTCTTTAACCACCTTTACCTCTTCTAGAGGTGTAATCCTTGCATCAACATCAAGTACCGATGCTAAGTAACCCTGACATCCACTTTCTAGCAACTTTACCGCTTGAAGAGCAGAGACAAGGACCTTCTTCACCCGTTTCATTTTATCTGCTCGGTATACCAATTCTTTCCCTTCGTCATCTGTCACCCTAATCAGCTTTTCAGCACACATCACATTAGCTCGGTGAGCCGACAACCAATCCATACCCAGTATAACATCAAAATTCTGCATATTGAACTTAATGAGTTGTGCATCAAAGTTCTTTCCACTAATTTCCACTGGGCACGGCCCCTACACTTCCTTCAACTGAATCACTTTACTAGTAGGCATACTAACAATCATTCCATGATCTAGGATCCTGGGTGGCATCCTAAGTTTCTCGACAAATCTCTTAGATGCGAATGAATGAGTAGCTCCTGAATCGAATAAAACATAGGCTGGTATGCCTGATATGGGTAGGATACCTAGTATAACAATGCATATAATTTTAGCATGTCATTAATATTAATCATAATAAAATTCTTAATTTAAAATGTACCTGCCACTACTTCTGTACTGGCCTCAGCTTCCTCAGCTGATAGAGCATACATCCTTCTCTGCGGTTGATTCCCTCGAGCTAAGGGAGGTCGGAACACAGCGGGCTGACTGGAGGGCAAGGCTGGCCTAGCCCGACAGTCTTTTGCATAATACCCATATGAATGGCAGTTGAAGCAACGAATCTGAGACGTCAGAACTGGGGCGGGGCCCCTCTGCACTTGACCCGTTGCAGATGGAGGTCGAGGTGGCCCTAGAGCTGTAGGTGCCGCACCAGTGTTCGAGCGAAAAGAGGTGGAACCCGAACCACCAACTAGTCTAGGAGGGTAGCCAGATAGCCTATAGGGCTGCCTATATATAGGCCCAGAACTGTACGATTCGCGATATGCTTTGGAGGTGTTTCCCATATTCGGAAATGGGTTTGTTCTCTTCCACAGTCCAGGGGTGAGGGATTGTTCTCCCTTTTGCTTATCCTCCATGGTCTTGGCCTTCTGCACAATCTGGCCATATTCGGTCAAATCCAATACCTCAAGTACAGACCCAATAGATGCTTTTAGGCCTTTTAGGAACCTCGCTGCCTTCTCTTCAGCTGTCCTCATATGCCTTGGGGCAAAATGGAACAAACTCTCGAATTTTTGTTGGTACTCAAGGACAGTCTTACCTCCTTCAGTTAAGGCCATGAACTCAATCTCCTTGTGGTCTCTGAAGCTGCGCAGATAATGGTTGTCCAAGAACAACTCCTTGAACTGTTCCCAAGTGGGTTCTGGATGGGCAGCCAACAATATGGGCTTGGAGGCTTGCCACCAAGAATTTGCCTCTTTCTTGAGTTGCAACCCAGCACAAATGAGTTTCTGTGCATCCGTGCACTCAAGCACCTCAAATATCTTCTCTAATTCTTGGATCCATTGGTCCGGTTTCAGAGGATCACTCCCCACCTTAGAGAATACAGGTGGTAAGTTCCTCTTGAATGACTCCACTACCCTTGACGTATTACTCGTCGACGGGAAGTTAGGAGCATAAGTCGGATAGTAAGAGTATGGAGGAGGTATCCCATACTGAGGAACACCGAATGGTGGGATTGGAGGTGTACCTCCCACTTGTGGTCCCGTTCCCGACCCTATAGGTGGGTCCTGTGGAGTGAGTACCCGGGGAGGTTGACCCAGTTGAGAAAAGTCCAACTGTTGCTGAATAGCAGTCATAAATGCTTGCTGTTGCTGAAGCATTTGTTGCTGAAAAGCCTGTTGTGATTACTGAATTATAGTAGCAACATCTCCTGGTGTGATAACCGGTGGAGGGTCCGGGAGTGTAGTCATAGGTGGGTCCCCATGTGCCCCACCCTGACCAAGGGTCTCTGGAGGTAGTGGAGGTGAGGTTTGCCCCACGGAGCGGGACCTCCTGGAATTCAGTGGTATACCGACCAGACGAGGACCCCGTGAGGTACCTCGGGCATTACTACCGGATCTAGTACGTACCATCGTATCCCTGTACCTAGAACATATCACACACCATATTGGTTAAACACCATAGAATTGATTTCGGCACACAATTATATGCCATCACATAAGGTATTATAGTGTATGATAGTCCACAATAAATCGCAACTTAATTCCGAGGTACAGAGCCAACGCCCCAACGGGTACGTCAATGGTCCCACTTGACCATAACACATTAATATAGGAATAATATCAATAATGAGAATCAATATAAACATGCTAGGAGGGAAAGAAAAATTTTCAAAATTTTCCAACTTTTCACAACCGGTGGGCTGCACCGGCGGGTAGGGGCCCGCTGGTCGAGCCCACCGGTCCCAGTGCCTCAAACCGGCGGGTGGCACTGGTGGGTAGGGGCCTACCAGTCGGGCCCGTCAGTCCTGCCCGTGTAGAAACACGAACAGGGCCCTACAGACCCTGTTTAGTCTTGTCTCTTCCCCAACTCCTTTCTCTTTCTTCCTCTCTTCCTTGGGCGATCTTGGAGGTCTCCTCGGCGCTTCTACTCGCGAGTCTACTCATCAAATTGGCGCTTTTGAGAAGGTTTAACTCTCCCTCCTTCAAGTAAGTTTCTTCTTCTCCTCTTTTCCAGAATTTCCACTTGGGGTAGAAATGCATGTGTAAGCTTTACTTTAGGTTATCTTTCCATATTTTTCTCCATAGAATAGTATTTCCATTTGATTGTGATGTTTCTATGGTGGTCATTTGTAGTTTATTTAGGATTTTATCTCCCCATTTGGAGAAAAACCCCAAATCATGCCCTAGGTTTCCAAATTTGGGGATTTCTTCAATTCTCGCCCCTTTTCTCCAATTGATGATTCCTTTATGATGCATTTCATTTTCTTTGTGCTTAACATGCTATAGATTTCATGAATTGTCCATTATGCTTGGAATCCCCATGCATTCCCATGAAAAACCCCTCCTTTGTATTGGTTTCCTTGGTTTTCATCACGTACTTGTATTCATGGAACTCCATAGTCTATTTGGGTATGTTTTGTTTTTGCACTTTCATGATCCCGCTACCATGGCATTTCATCTTAGTCCTATGGTTTCTGGTTGTTCTCCATTATGTTCAAATTTGAGCATTGGAATCGAATCCCCTCATGTTAAATATGCTCTTTGCTATCATTTTACTCTTTTGGCATGTTTCTTTGCGTTGTCGCCTACCGTGCATCATGTCCATAGGTTCTCTGCTTGTCGCCTTCTCCATTTTGCAAGAATTTGGGTTTTGGGTTTCCCTTTTTCTGCTGTCATTTTCTTCTCTTTACTTACCCCACTTTCTTTTCTTCTTGCCAGGATGTCATCTCGCACAAGCAAAGGACCATCTTCCTCTGGCGGACGACGTAAGACCACTACTACTAAGCGGAGGAGTGCGGAGACCAGCTCTTCAACCCCCCGCACAGGGAGACCCAGACCTGCCCGGTCTGACCCTACAGACTATGATGAGGAGCACTTCCTTAGTGCAGAGGCAGCAGCCAACTGGCCGATTTTCCTGAGGAGGTCGGTGATGATGGAGAAGACTGTGGTAGTCGACGACTTCCACAAGGCTCGGCTTCAGGAGAGGTTCTCAGCACTGGGCTGGGATTCTATCCTCTATGTAGACCGACCATGCTACGAGCAGCTAGTCCGCCGGTTCTACTGCAACTTGGAGGTGTCTTATCCATACGGGGAGTTCACCATAAGCAGCTTGGTGAAGGGGGTAGACATCTAGCTGACGATGGGTACCTTGGCCAGCATCCTGGGCATATCGGCGGCTGGGCACCGATACTACAGTCCTCCCAGGAGTAAGCCTCTGGGGCCATTCATGAGCCTGGAGACGCTGAACTTCATTTACGTGACTATCTGCGGCAGCAGTACCCGTCCGGAGTCCGAGACGTCTTTCTACCCCGAGGTTCGCTTATTTTCCCGATTGGTCCAGTTCAACCTGCGCCCCAGAGGTCATCGGAACCAGGTGGGTTTTATGGCGGCTTTCATCGCTTTCTACATCTTCACGGCCGCAAAGGGAGGCGGCGAGCACTTGTGCCTTCCGTACATCATCCTCAGGATGATGGAGCACCACACTTCCCACCCTGAGGATGGAGGATTCCCCTATGGTAGGATCCTCACTAGGATCTTTGAGTTCTTCGGGGTGGACTTGAGCGGCGAGGAGGGGAAGACTTCGGCTGATAGGTTCGACAGGAGTAACCTCCTGAGGATGGGTCTCCACACCCTCGTGGATTCACCTCCGAGAGCAGGAGCTCAGAGAGGTAGGGGTAGGAGAGCTGCCCCTATGGAGGATGTCCACATGGAGGAGGAGTCCAGCGAGGAGGATGAGGACTACGTTCCTCAGGACGAGGAGGATGATCCGGTGGGTGATGGCATACCTCAGGAGTCGAGAGGCCCCGGTCCTAGTTCCTCCAGAGCTGCAGCCTCACCCCAGAGAGCCCCACCACCTGAGGGTGGTGCATACGACTTCGAGGGCATGATGTCCACCATGGGGGCCTTGCAGGATGGGCAAGTTCAGTTACTGAGAAGGCTGGACGAGAGTGCCTCCAAAGAGGAACACATCCTGCAGAGGCAGGCTACTTTGGAGAACTCCTTTCTCCAGCTAGGCCAGGACTTGAGCACCACAACTAACGACATGTCCGTAGATTTTGGCCGACTATGGAGGGCGGTACGGATGGTGAACGCAAGGTTTGACTATTACGACCACCGCCTCGACGTCAACTCTAGGCCTCCGGTGAACGTGGTGATCATCGATGATGACGACGATGACCAGTGAGGGCTTCGCTCGCCCACACCAGCTGTTTATCTGTTTTCCTTTTTTGTAGACCTTGTTTATTTCATTTCTTCTTATTCCTTGTATTTGTACTGTAACTGGACTCATTTATGGAATAATATCTTTTGATAGTGATTTTTCTCTGTGGTGCATTTATTTGTTGAGTTCTTGTGTAGTTTGGTTGTGATGGTTCTTGTTACTTTTTATCCTTGTCATATTGAATATGTTGTTTATCAGGTGTTGTGTGTAAAATTTTTGAAAATCCCATTTGACGCCGTTATGCTGCCGAAATTTCGTCAACTAGTACGCGATAGGTTATATCACCAACTTAATTACCTTTTATCTACACTCACGTATGCCATGAATGCAACATATAATGCAACCCTTTTTAATACTTCATTCTTTGGCTTTTACTCTTTAAAGCTTTTATATTAACCCAACCCCATTTCCCTATTATAGAGTCTACGGAATTCTAATGGTATGCTGTGAATGGAGCAGAGCATCACGCTTTGATACCAACGTTTGTCACACCCCGTTCTCACAGAACCGGGCCAGTGACCAGGTTAACACCGGTTAACCCAAACCTGCCAAGATCATCAGATACTGTATTCCACCACAGCATACACACAACTAACATAAGCTCATCAGATCAGCGGAAGACTAAGTTTTACCTGTGAATAATCCCATAATACTTAATACCCGAATTGTGATACAATAATTATATACATATGGGCCCGAGGGCATGATATTTATACAATAAAAGTACAATTCATATATCAAGTATGTAAAGGAAATCATCAAAATAATCAAAGTACACAGCTCGGCTCGGCAACAAAGTCTAGAGCTCAGCTCGGCATCAAGGGTTGAGCCCAGCTCGGCATCACATAGTAGAGCTCAGCTCGGCCTCAGAAGTGGAGCTCAAGAAGGCCATCAGAACTGCGGTCCCGCAGCACAACTCTCGTACGAGCAGTCAGTGTCGTGCTCTAACTCCTCAGGGGTCCACCAGTCCTCTTCAGGAAACTCGACTGTGGGACCCACCCCATGCTCCTCAGATGTATGACCTGTAAAATCATCTAAAAAAGGGGGTGTACATGTGGGATGAGCTCACTAGCTCAGTAAGTAGTAAGATGGACCACACAACAGTCCACACATCAAAACACAATCATTTGCACTACATGCCATGCTATACATTTTAAATCACATCCACCTAAGCAACATTACTAAGTCCTCGGTTTTAGTGCTACTATAGCCACAGTGCGCGTATACTCCGGGTACGAGCCACGAACTCCATCCCGCGATACGCCCATAAGGCTGTCGGAGAAGGCCCACCTTGAGTACTCGGAAAAGTAAAGACAATGTTGTCCACCGGCTCTCAATAAAAATGTAAATGACTGAAATTAAAGGTGCTGACTCTAGTAATTTAAAAGCAGTACGATTGGTCCTCTTGAATGTACCACCGGGGTTACCGACTGTCCTATCGACCCGCCGGGCGTTATGTCTAACCGCCACAGTGACCCGACAACCGCGACCACTGTTTCCCTCCAAATGATAACCCAACACCTTAACCCCTGTTGGGAAGGGTCATAGCACGGGATGGTGAAAATCCTAATACCGCATGCTCCTATATGACAATAGTACAATTATATAGTGCCACCGCATCCCATTCCACGGGCCACCAATGCACTCGTTTCCAAGCCGACTATGGCATCTAGTCTATCAATGCATCATGCACAATGATGTCCACATTCAACATATAAACATCTCATTCATTTGGCATTTAGAAAGTAAACATAGCACACATGCACAACAATGTGAGGAATGACTAATCTACATAGCATATTCATGATGGCATGACTAGACTAGATATAATTAAATGAATGCCAAATAATGCCTTGAAACAAGGCCAAACGTCCTCTCCCCACTTACCTGTAATGTACAAGGATTCCCGTTCGGTACGGGTGAGATCCGGTGCGAAACGGGTAGGATTTGGTGAACCTAACATAATTGAGCGGGGTTAGTACTTCACCATTTTACGATCAAAATTAATGAGATCCGATGACAAAATCATGTTTAGAACATTAAAAGAAGGTCGCACGTCCGATTTGGGTCCAATCAGACGTAAGAATCACCTTCGGGGCCACACAGGTGGGTCAGACAGGTGGGCTGTCTGGCCCAACGGTCCTACCCACCGGTTTGGACGGGCGGGTAGGGGCCCACCGGTAGGGCCCACTGGTTCCACCCGCCGGTTGTGCCCGAAGGCCCCTGCCCTCTCAGGTGGGTACTCACAAGCGGGTAGGGGCCCACCGGTTCCACCCACCAGTCTTGGCGGGAAACCTGCTGTTTCTTCCCAACTTCCTCCATTCTTTGGGGATTTAAATGGGGCTTTTCCCAACCCATTCTTCACACCTTCAAGGTCTTATAGGATGGTTCTAACCTAGATCTAGGTTAGATTCAAGTGATGGGAAACCATCTTACCTTCTTTGCTCAAGAACAACTTCAAACCCTCCAAATCACTTCAAACCCACAATGCTTCTTCCATCTTGTCAATACCTCTTCAAATCCTTCAAGATCAATACATAAATCATCTATTAAACCTTAGATTCATCATTTCAAAGGGGATTTACAAGATCTTAAGAAACTCTACTCGAATCAAGGGTTTAAGCTTGGGTATGGTGAATGTTCAAAGAACCCAACTTTGCTTACCTCTAACTGTAGATCTAGAGTTGAAGATCACTCTTCCGGCGTCGGAATGGGCAGATCAAGCTTCGGCGCCGCCGAAATCCTTCTCTTCGTCCTCTTCCTTCTCTTCCCTTCTTCTCCCCTTTCTTTTCTCTCTCCTCTTTACTATCCTCACCAACGTACGGGTGTCATAAATGAAAAGAAAAGAAAATCCTAAATGCTATATATATACTTCCTAATTAAATGAATAGTGCGCATGGATGGGTCACTCAGGTGGGTGGGTGCACCCACCTGTCCTCCCACCTGAGGGCCAAAACTTGGGATTTTGACAGAGTTTGGGCCTGGCGCGAACCCCACCCCTGGCATACGATGTAGTATACGTATATACCTTAATATACGGCTACAATACCTGCTTTATCCGTACATGGCCTTATGGTAGGAGCATGTACACAGCTTGGGCACTCCCGTCTCTTCTGGCACTGGCTCGGACTTGTCAGGCTAGCTGGTGTTTAAGGTCACCCTCGCCATCATAGTCCATAAGGAGCCCACTCTAACTCCCTCTGGTTCAGTTCCTGCATGGTTAAACCGATTCAACCGCGAAATCAGACCGGGTTTAAGAAGTAGGGTATTACACTTACTATCTGGCTTATGCTCCTAATTTCCCGTCGATGAATAACACATCAAAGGTAGTGGAGTCATTCAAGAGGAACTTACCACCTGTATTCTCTAAGGTGGGGAGTGATCCTCTAGAACTGGACCAGTGGATCCAGGAGCTGGAGAAAATATTTGAGGTGATTGAGTGCACAGATGCACAGAAACTCATTTGTGTGGGGTTGCAACTCAAGAAGGAGGCCAATTCTTGGTGGCAAGCTTCGAAGCCCATATTGTTGGCTGCCCATCTGGAACCCACCTGGGAACAGTTCAAGGAGTTATTCTTGGACAATCACTACCCACGCAGCTTTAGAGACCGCAAGGAGACTGAGTTTATGGCCTTAACTCAAGGAGGTAAGACTATCCTTGAGTACCAACAGCAGTTTGAGAGCTTGTTCCATTTTGCCCCTAGGCATATGAGGACAGCTGAAGAGAAGGCTGCGAGATTTCTAAAGGGCCTAAAGGCATCCATTGGGTCTATACTTGAGGTCTTGGATTTGACCGACTATGGCCAGATTGTGCAGAAGGCTAAGACCATTGAGGATAAGCAGAAGGGAGAACAATCCCTCACACCTGGACTATGGAAGAGAACAAATCCATTTCCGGATATGGGCAACTCCTCCAAGGCATACCGCGGGTCGTACAGTTCTGGGCCTACTTATAGGTAGCCTTATAGGCCATCTGGCTACCCTCCTCGACCGGCTGGTGGTTTGGGCTCTACATCCTTCTGCCCAAACACTAGTGCGGTACCTACAGCTCCAAGGGCACCCCGACCTCCATCTTCAACGAGTCAAGTGCAAAGGGGCCCCGCCCCAATTCCGACATCTCAGATCCGTTGTTTTAACTGCCATTCCTATGGGCACTATGCAAAAGACTGTCGGGTTAGACCAGTCTTGCCCTCCAGTCAGGCCTCTACGTACCGACCTCCCTTAACTCGGGGAAGTCAACCGCAAGGAAGGATGTATGCCCTATCAGCTGAGGAAGCTGAGGCCAGCACAGAAGTGGTAGTAGGTACATTTTAAATTTAAGAATTTCCTTATGTTAAATATTGATGACCTGCTGAAATTATATGCATTGTTACATTAGGTGTCCTATCCATATCGGGCATACCAGCCTATGTTTTATTCGATTCAGGAGCTACACATTCATTCGTATCTAAGAAATTTTCCGAGAAACTTGGGATGCCACCCAGGATCCTAGATCATGGAATGATTGTCAGTACGCCTACTGGTAAAGTTACACAGTTGAAGGAGGTGTATGGGCCGTGCCTAGTGGAACTTAGTGGGAAGAACTTTGATGCACAACTCATTAAGTTCAATATGCAGAATTTTGATGTTATACTGGGCATGGATTGGTTGTCAGCTCATCGAGCTAATGTGATGTGTGCTGAAAAGCTGATTAGGGTGACAGATGATGAAGGAAGAGAATTGGTATACTGAGCAGATAAAATAAAACGGGCGAGAAAGGTCCTTGTCTCTGCTCTTCAAGCGGTAAAGTTGTTGGAAAATGGATGTCAGGGCTACTTAGCATCGGTACTTGATGTTGATGCAAAGATTACACCTCTAGAAGAGGTAAAGGTGGTTAAAGAGTTTTCCGATGTCTTTCCAGATGATCTGATGCATTTACCGCCTGATAGAGAGTTGGAGTTTGCCATAGACTTGGTTCCTGGAGTAGCTCCAGTGTCTAAAGCTCCATACAGGATGGCACCAGCCGAATTGAAGGAGTTGCAGATGCAGTTGCAGGAATTATTGGAAAAGGGGTTTGTTCACCCAAGTGTTTCACCTTGGGGTGCCCCAGTATTGTTTGTCAAGAAGAAAGATGGCAGCTTGCGTATTTGCATTGATTACCGGGAGTTGAATAAGCTAACCATTAAGAACCGGTATCCATTGCCACGCATTGATGATTTATTTGACCAACTGCAGGGTGCAAGGGTATTTTCAAAGATAGACCTTAGATCAGGCTATTATCAGCTCAAGATAAAGAGTAGCGACATACCCAAGACAGCCTTTAGGACTCGGTATGGTCATTATGAGTTCCTAGTGTTATCTTTTGGGTTAACCAATGCACCAACAGCCATCATGGATTTAATGAATCGAGTATTTCATGATGTCCTCGATAAATGGGTAATTATTTTTATTGATGACATCTTGATCTACTCCAGGACAGAAGAGGAGCAGACTCAACACTTGAGAATGGTGTTACAGAGGTTGAGAGAACAACGATTGTTTGCCAAATACAACAAATGTGAATTTTGGCTTGAGCAAGTTGGATTCCTGGGGCACGTAGTGTCTAAGGCCGGAATCGAAGTGGATCATGATAAGGTGAAAGCAGTAGTAGAGTGGGAAAGCCCTAAAAATGTCATTGAAATTAGAAGCTTCTTGGGTTTTGCTGGATATTACCGACACTTCATTGAAAATTTTGCTTGAATCTCAGCGCCAATGACTAAAGTAACCAAAAAGGGTGTGAAATTCGACTGGGTAGAGGAATGTGAGAAGAGTTTCCAGGAATTGAAGAAGAGGTTGGTGTCGGCCCCTGTGTTGACCATCCCTGAAGGCATAGGTGGAATGACAGTCTACACTGATGCTTCCAAAGTTGGTTTGGGTTGTGTTCTCATGCAACGCGGTAAGGTAATAGCGTATGCATCCCGACAACTAAAGGAGTATGAAAAGAACTACCCCACTCATGACTTGGAACTAGCCGCAGTCATTTTTGCCCTTAAGATTTGGCGACATTATTTGTATGGGGAGAAGTGTGAGATATACAGTGATCATAAGAGCCTTAAGTACTTTTTCACCCAGA
>NW_024869888.1:0-2476 GCF_013358625.1 Macadamia integrifolia
ATTTTTTTTTTTTTTTGTATTTTTTCATATTTTCTTATGTTTTTGGCAAGATTATTTATTTGGGAACAAAAGAAAATTTTACAATTCACAAGGAGAATTTTGAAGTTCAAAAATTGAATCTTCTCTTTGATTAGGACATACCAAGCACAAAGAGAAATACTTAAATCAAATTATACTTTTTTCTTTTATTCTCTTGATTATGAAACACAACCTAAGTATATTGGGGACGACGATTTCACAGGGTTCATAGAATACTCTGACCAAATATAGAAGCAACACCCTCATAGGGATCTGTTACTGGGAAATCACTATATATGCTACATCTAGTAGCATTATCCCTTATGATGAGATGACCGTGGTTAACAATACTGAATCCAATCTGTTATAAGCAATAACCAATGATATTTTTGATATACAGGATTATGACCATGGTCTCTATGATCAACGGCCATAATATCTTTATTATCTTTTTGTTTATAGAATTGGCTCGCTGCTTCCTTTTTTATCATCCCAAATTTGTATTTTATTCTATCTTTTATGAGGAGGTAGAACTTAGGAGTGGGGATGATTAATGGTTAGATGAATTAAATGTTAGTATTCATATGGATATAATTTGTAATCTAAAGAGAAGATAATTTCATTGATATTAATTTGATTTCTTTTTGTGTTTTAACTTTTATGCCTTTTATGGCTTTAATTGAGTCCCTCTTAAACTATTTAGTTCTCTTCATTCAAAAATTTCAGCAGGCAAGAGAGGCTTCATCATCAATATTTCCACATTTCTCTTTTATATACAAGGAATCTTAAAAACTCTTACTCATTCTTCAAATCACATATTTCAAGTAGTTCCATTACAAGAAACTTTGGTTTAAGAAGTGCTAAATACGACTTTTTAAGATTCTAAAAGTACGGCAAAAGGATTAGTGAAAGTAAAAAAAGACGGTTACAAATTCGTGCTAAATGTGTCGCAACTGTTGCTTAAAGGTGGTTTTAATTAACAGTCGCCCATGATTATACCTTATTGAGATGGGTTTTAGTGATGGTAAATAAAGTGTCGCTAAATTTTATTCTTTTGCGGCAAATATATATTAAAGTGTTGCAAATAGAACACTAGGTTAACCATTTAGCACTAGAAGAAAAATCATCGATAAAGATAATATTTAGCTGCAGTTATTAGCTGCTGGCAAAGGGTCACTACATCAACACTTATATAAAATCGCCACTAAACTCATAGTCTTTAATAATAACAGATTATATTACAATCCTTGTAACTACTCCATTATTTTACTTTTAGGGTCGGTTAGAAAACTCTTTCACATTGTTAATTTTATGTGGTGGTTAAACCAGGAACGAGATCATCTCAAGTACACCAGTGTGTCCAGTGTGCATCCGATAGTCAGGGGTGTGTGAGGCTAGATGTCCCATGCACACTAGATGCACTTTTTCTTATTTTTACAAGACAAAGATGCAAACATTCAGAGTTTTCATTTCATATCAAAATAACCTAAACAATTGAAAATATATATACACACACAAATTTATGGAAAATAAAGAAAAAATATAATTTTCGAGCACAAAAATTAATTAAAATATCCATAAAAATAAGGATTCACAATTTTTGATAATTCCGAATAAATTGATTAGTTAACATTTGAGGTGTCTGCTAATTTATCTCCAATGATAATCATGGCGCTTGCTCTTCAACCAATGTTCACAATCAACTCTCTTCCCATATGGCACTAGCTTGCTCATTGACTCCTATTGTCTGAGCTATCAAATAATCAATACCATGATGGCCAGGGACAAGTTTAACTATGAAAATTTATCATTTAAAAATTCTTTTGTTGGATTTTAAATAAGAATTTCAAGTGCAACTTTTTTTTGTCACTCTCAACCGCATTGCTCCAAATGAAAGAACTTGCTCCGGATGAAGATCGAAGGGCAGAGATGAATTGTACCATCGCTCTACTGTGTAAGAGGTTTTTTGTAAATCACTATAGTTTTGCAACCTTATGTGTTTGGGCACAAGGTCCACACTATCATGTAGTATTTTTTTCATTTTTTTTTTTTGATAAAAAGGTAATATTATTTTCATGAAAGAAAATAAGCGTTTTTATTTTGAGGCGAGAATTCTCTAAATAGCAGTGTAGCTCTTACACTAGCGCAGGCCCAATGAGAGCACAAGTAAAATCATCAACATGTGTGAGATTTTCACTTTTTATAAGGGACGAGACAGTCATTTCATCTCTCATTGTGTCTGAGCTCAAGCTTTCAATTTTTTAATTTTTTTTAAGGTTAAAATTTCGAAAGAAAATAAGAATGATCAACAAGATAGGATAGAGATTCCTTCCCAAGACTTAGATTTGATTGAGATTTATTTCCATATTAAAATTAAGGAAATTTAGATTGGAATAGTGGAAGAAATCCCACTCTCCATGCATGTTGCCTCCCCACGTATTTTTATCAAAGATTCAAA
>NW_024869889.1:0-2466 GCF_013358625.1 Macadamia integrifolia
CCCCCCCCCCCTCCCTCCCCCCACAATCGAAATACTATGCTTTATGAGACATTATACCTGGTAAATTATATTATTCCTGAAACAATTGGAGGTGTGGTTGTTAAAAATATTTAAATTTTCCCATTTAGCAACCCCAATGGTTCTTACAACAAAGTATGTTTTTTTGTTTTTTGTTTTGTTTGGTTTGGTTTTTTTTTTTTTCTCTTTTTTGATAATGACTCATGGGGGTATGTCAAACAATCATAGAAAGCTTCAGAAAACCTAAGATCCATCCAAAATTCATACTCTTGGTTTAGAGGGGACTCTCAATAGAGATTAGAGTTTAAAAATTCGTACATAACGATGGCATATTTTTATTAATAATGTATCCAAACCTCAATATCAGTGATGGAATTCAATTAGGACCAAGACCTCATGTTGTTTAGAAAAACAACACACACACACACCATATGACCTTTGGGTTGGATACAAAAAAAAAATAAATAAATAAAAAATGATGTCATCGGGATGCTTTGGCTTAATACCTATACTATTTTGCCAGGATCTCATAAGCAAATCTCTTTTTATTTTATTTTTTTGCCAAGGAAAAAGTTGCTCCATGGGGATACAATATTTCAATTATTTTTTAGCTTTGTTTCATGTTATGATTTACCAAAATTGGCTCCACATTGGGCTAACTTCTTGTCATCAAACCCTAAGGGGTAGCTTATTTGGCCAAGCAACTTTCACAATAAAGAGACCAAGAGTTCAACTCTTACAAATGCCTACCTATAATAGTAAATACATAAATAAAACACCTACATATTTCATGTGAATGACCAAAGTTAAATAATGCTCTTTTCAATAATGAGTTGTGGAACCCAAATTACATAGTGACATATAATTCTAATTTGGTTTGGGATTTAAATATTCTTCACATTCCCAATGATCATGAACCAAACGGAGACTCCAAAATACTTTACCTTATAATGTTGCTCTAACCTGCTTACTATTGCTGATCCACTCATCATTTCCGGTGAGAGTTTTGGTCAACACTCCAAGAAGGCTAGATGAACAACATTGATTTATATAACAAGATTATTCCAAATTTCAACATTTATGTATTTATGGATATGCATGAAACCCATAAGTGTGGGTGTAGTTCATCATTTATCCATTAAGAAACAAATTAGGAAAATGAAAGATCTCCACAGTGAGAACCTATTGGATGTTCTTTCTCAATTAGATTTTATTTCGAAACAAAAAATCATATCTCTATCAGGGTTACTTATGTCAATTGGTGGGGGTGTATGCACACGCCTCCAACCGGTGGGGGAGAGGCATTTTTTCGCGGTATATTGTGTATGTGTGTAAAGGGTGCAGTCATTTAGCATTATTTTCCTTTAAATTATTTCTAAACATTTCTATGTTATGTAACTATTTTAAACATTTTGATGTTAGGTATAGTGAGAATACAGTGTTGTGGTTGATTATGTTTTTAGCTTGTCGTGCCATGGTTTAAAAGTTAAACATGATAGTAAGTGATGAGGTAGACGTTGTACATTCTTCGCTTTTAAATGTATTTATTGTTTCCATTTGAAAAGAGAAGAAAAATGCAGTAAGAAGTTAGGGGTGTGGAAAGGATATTTTGCCTTTTGTGTTTATGGAGAGAATATGAAACATGGGGAATTGATTTATAGAAATAATTTGATGTTTGTCTCCCCTATCCATAATCTGATGAGGTGGATATTATGAGAATCAAGCTTTCCCCTTGTACTTATATATCCCACTTTACTCTAGGTTTTAATAAAATCGTCATCATTACCACAATTGTCATCTAGTAAAAGAATATATCGAGGCGGGCAATAGCTGTTTTCTCAAAAGATAAATGCTTATTCTTGTTTGCTAATTATTTGATGACATGAGAGGATATCGAAGAGGCAGCAGAGGGGATCCTATTTGGAATAGCATAAGTGTTCAGGCATGAGTGGGAAGTATAGGAATTGTGGAGTGATGTGCAGGTTTTTTACAAACTAATGATCCCTGACAAATTTTTAGTGTGACCTTGGCCCACTATATCTCGTTGTCTTGAACTATAAGAGTTATTCATACTAACTTTTGTTGTGAAAAATGGTAATGAATATCATATATATTTACTCAAGTAGTTGCTAAGGCATTAACTAGAAAAATTGTGATCACAGACAAGTATGAAGTCATCCATCATGTAACTGGTTTGTAACTTTTTGTTTATTTTCTTTGAATAAAAAAAAAAAGTTTACCTTTTTCGGCTATTTGACATGATTCAAAATATATAAATAATAAACAAGAAAATGGAAAAGAAGAGAAGGTTGACATTTGCAAAAGCTATAGCACAACTAAAATTTGTTTTTGTTTTTGTTTTTGTCTTTTTTGTTTTTTTTTTTTTTTTTTTTTTTTTTTTTTTTTTTTTTTTTTTTTTTTTTTTTTTTTTTTTTTTTTTTTTTTTTT
>NW_024869890.1:0-2452 GCF_013358625.1 Macadamia integrifolia
TTTTTTTTTTTTTTTTTTTTTTTTGGGGGTGGGGTGCGGGAGTGGGTGGGAGGGTTGAATATTCTTATGTAGAGTTGGCTTCACAGGAGTGTTTATCAAGGGTTTTCATAATTAAGCTATTGCTTATTTTGATTGTATTTTTCTTTTTGTAGTTATTGCTCCATTTCTATGAAAAAACATTGGCCTGGCTGACACGGCCCTCATTTCTTTTGGTATTATGTCTAATATCTTTTTCTTCTTCATATTACTTTTAGCTATTATATAAATCCACCCCCCAGCCGACCCGAACCACAGTCATTCATGGACTTGTGCAGTTTTTCCTCTCTTCGCCCATTTCTATCTTGTCATTTTTCATACTTACAGAAACAAAGGAGCATTTTTGGCTTGGGCTTGCTGGAGCCATATATTTGGCCCATAGAAGATTGCATCCATCTGATATTTTTATTGTTATTAAAAGTCCAACAATGGAAACACAGTATGATGGTCCAATCCTGGTTTCTTGGACAGAACCTTTTTCAGTGTTGGCTCTAGATACTCCTTACGTAAGGTGGTGTACCCCTGCTGATCAAGTTGCAGACCAGTGTTGGGGTCCTGCACCCTAACTGAAGATTTCCATATTGTTTAATATGTCAGTAAGAATGATTTAATATTTTCAATACAACCCTGTGGAAAAGTTAAAATGTCGGTTTTCTGAACACTTTTGTTCTGATACCCTTATGTGTACATGCCTAAGGTACATGAGTTGTGATATAGAAACCCCATTTGCTCTTGGATTTTCCCTTCCATGTATTTTTAATAGCTTTATTCTGGATTTATAATACCTGGTTTAAGCATGCATCTAAGTTTGGTGCCTTGTTGAGGCCTTTGAGGGTTATGTTGGTGGTGCATGGGCATATAGTTGATATACAATGTCTCATTCTAAAATGATTATTTTTCCTATTTAATTTTTTCTCCCTTTTATTTTTTAATATTATTTTGTTCTAAATAATATTTCTAGAGGCAGCATCATCTTGCATAGCCATAAGCATTCTTTCCCGTCTTTTTTATACTTATATAGAGGGTGGGCAATATGCAGGAATCATAAATGTCAGCGTTTTTTGGCCTAGAATCACCATTACCTACAGCTTCTTAGAAACAGATTAAGAACCTGTGTTGAATGGTCCTCAGATTCTTGGTGCATTGCTTCTCACTTTTGCCTTTGGTTGCTTCTTAAAAATAACCAGCTTTAACCATAGATATGTTGCAGTAGCTAGCTTATATATACTTATGCTTCTAATTCTAATCCCATGGGGAACTGTCCCTTGTAGTTGTCCAAAGCGGCCATATTACATAAAGATACAAAATTCTGCTTCTTTTAATTACGGAACAAAAGAAAAGAAAAAAGTTTCTAAGTGGTGACTAGCATTATATCAGTAATATTGTAATTAGGTGTATATTGTAGTGGTGACATTTTTCATTAAATATTACCTGTGATATAAGTTTAAATTTTTTTAAAAATCATCACAGTACGTAGATGAATCGAAGATTCCCAACCTTCTGGGCTCCTCGAGTCTAAATGCCATATGGCATAGCTATTTCCTTGGGGAATGTTAGACTCTAAACCGGAGCTTCTTTTGGCCCAGATCAATCTATTCATGATGGAAGCAAGCTTTCTTGTATTTATTTAAATATGCTATATACATTACCAAAGAAGCTGCCAGGGGGGGGGGTGAGGGGGGAAGGTACATGTGCTATATGCAACTGCATTCACAAGGTAATGGGTGTTAATTTATAGTTTATGCATGATATGTGTTGTGCATGCACATGCTATGTTACAAACATTGTACTCATATTGGATTTCTATATATACACATATATATTGATTGATTGATGTTTTCACATTGCCGAGTACTGCACTTGCGGCTAACATGATGAGTGAGTCAAGACACTTGGCTATGAAGATCACTTGTCTGAGTCTTAATATATGGTGATGCATTTTAAGGAATAAAAAACCCTATCAGAAGTATTAAATAATTTTACGCTTTGGTTTCCTGCATTTTCAGAAAATGCTGTAAACCAGGACTAAATTACCAATACCATGTAAAACTTTACAGATTGAATGTGTTTTCAACCTTACCAACAGACATTTTCCAGTCCTGGTGAACCTGTTATGAGTAGGAAAAAGTCATGCGATCTATATTCTTGTCAAAGTGATCCTTAATTTTTTATTTATTTCAATTTCTATGATTTCTAATTTTAATAATATATTTCTATTTAACTTGTAAAAGTGGTGAGCGAATTGTACTTTATTCATACTTTCTACATGCATATTTCCTTGTATCTTAAGTGGAGGATTTTGTGATACCGTACTATACTTGAATCAGTATATGTTTTTCATATGATATAATTATTTCTTATGAGTTTAACCATGTACAAAACCATGTACAAAAGCTTTTTTTTTTTTTTTTTTTTT
>NW_024869891.1:0-2446 GCF_013358625.1 Macadamia integrifolia
AACACTCCATAAATGCACTATACGTTTTATTCAGTTTTTTCGTTCTCATAGAACGAAAAAACTCTATAAACATTTTTATAGAACGTTACCAAACATAGCCTTAGTATCACTTTTCTAGTAGTCTTGCATTTTTTCGATGATTGACACTTGGTCAATTCTGTTTAGATTGAACTTGACATGTAAATAAAGAACTTGAACACAATTAGGTTTATATATCATCCATAGATTCCTTGGTGAAGGACATATCCAAGAAAAATAGTTCTAGAACCATCAAGCTTAAAGAACAGAGAGAAACAAAGAAATGAGAAGAAGATAATTTGTTTCACTACTAAAGTATGGGGATGATTTTCTAGCTCATTGGCATGCTGCTAGGCAATTGAACTTTAGTGTAAGTCCGGGGAAGGTCACTAAGTCAATCCTTTTGACCCCTACTTTCTTGAAAAATAGTAGTAATAGTTAACAGTTGTCCATGTGGCCTCTCAATGGGTCTTGTCTAGCACTCTAGCCTAGTGTCCATTGAACTATCACACTAGAAAGAAAAAAAAAAAGGAAAATCATTTCCCCTACATGAAATGAAATCCCATTTTCACTTCGTAACAACTAAAGCCTTGTTTAATTTTTAACCATACATGATTTTCCAGCCATGCTGTTTTTAGGAAACTTTCTAGGGCTTATGCATATGTACCTGCCCTCTTCACCTAAGTCATCAATAAGGGGTGAAATATTATAAAAAAAAAAAGGGAGCGAGTGAGATGGTAAGGTTGCTCCATTGCAATTTAGTTGTCGTAGCTTCGAGTTAAGAAATAACCTCTTCACAAAGTAAGGGTAAGACTCTGTACATTATGATCCTTCCTAAACCTCGCAACGATGAGAGTTCGTGCACCGGGTACTGCCAATAGGGAGTGAGAGTTCATTAATCAAACAAGTGTGTGGACAAAGAATTCTCTCCTCACTTTTTTTTTTTTTTAAATATAAAATCCTTCCCATTTATGATTGGAGGAAAACTTTTACCATAAAAAAATTATGACCATCCAAAATTCTCTTTAATTTCATCTCATTTGTGGATCTACTAAATACTTTCTCTTTCAACACAACTGCCACAAGACTCACAATATCAGGCAATTAAAAAAAAAGTGTCCAACTCTAAAAACGCCCTATGGAGGAGTTATTTAGCCAACTTCTCCCCATATATTAAGGAAGAGTTATTTACCCTGACTCTCCCCATATAATAATAAGGGATAAAGTTTAGTTGATCAATTTTGCCAAAAATAAAAAGGAAAAAAAAAAAAAAAAACCGTTTAGTTCATCATCCATCCGCAAGATGCATGGAATGCTATAATTGTTTGGGCCACGATAATTTGTCATGTGGTTCGAGATAGTTAGGCCATGAGATTCATTATTGAATGGCCTCATTTTAAGTGTATAATTAACAGTTGAACATTGTACCTAGGTTTTTGCTCAGCATTTTGAATGAAATTTGCCTCCTTATGGGGGCCCGTACCCAACAAAAAAAAAAAAAAAAAGGAACGATTTTTTATGTATGATTTTTCGATAATACATGTTACTTTTATTTTTACAAATGACTCTTTAAGCATTCATAGTGACAATATGAATGAATATTTATGAAACCGCAAGGACATATATTGTCACAAAATGTGAAAAATGATTCTAAGTATCAGTATTGAATCAATTGGATCATATCGATATCAATTGAGAATGATAATGATACTTCACGGATCCTGGATCAAGCATTGGTGTCAATTAAGGATAAAATTATTAAAATAATAATAATAAAATTTAAAATTTTAAATATAAAGTAGAGGTAAAAGTGTAAGACATCCAAACTGATGGAAAAAATCGTTTGCAATTCCGATCTCGTACAATTCCGTGAAATACCACCTTCAGGGGATGACACGTGTATTGATACTAATGCAATGGTCCAGATCTGATTTAAATGCCTCTTTACTGATTTAATATTTTATTAGTTGTACTAGATCTTGACCATTGTATTAGTATCAATACACGTGTCACCGCTTGAAGGTGGTATTGCACGAAATTATATGAAATCGAAATTACAGATGATTTCAACCCCTAAACTGATACAATCAATTCTGATTGATATCAATGGAGACCAAAATCAATTCAATCCCCAAGATTTAAATGCTTGACATGAAGTCTTCATGTACGGGGAGCTGATCCAGACTTGTACCTGACTGGTCCAAGACTGAAATCCATTATGGGGCCAAAGTTGACACCCTTAGGATTCTTGAACTGGTGGACCATATTATTGCTTTAACATAATAACATCACTTTCTAATAAAATAAAATTAAAATATGTTGCATTTTCTATTCTCTTAATTTGAGTTTTGACATTTTTTTGGGGAAAAACAAAGTAGTTAAAGTTGAAAAATGTTTGCATAAAGTTCCAAAAGAAGTTATTGTCCCC
>NW_024869892.1:0-1255 GCF_013358625.1 Macadamia integrifolia
AGATAGACATTGGAATTTCTAAACTTACCTTTAACTCAAATAACCCTAATGACATGTACAGTAAGCTTTTTAATTTAGTGAAAGAAAATTTTGATAATTTATTTCCTGTAAAATCAGTTAAAAAAACAAATAAAATTCAATTCAGTGATTGGGCCACACCTGGCATACATATCTCTAGAAGGAAAATGTATAACTTATATAAACAAAAAACTGTTAATAATAGTAATGATTTTCAAGATTATATAAGGAAGTATTCAAAAACTTTTAAACAAGTGTGTAAAATAGCTAAATCCTTAGCGATAAAAAGAAGAATTGTAAATGGTGATAACAAAATTAAGGTAACTTGGAAAGTAATAAACGAACAAACAGGAAAAAAGAAGTGTCAAAATACAAAAATTGAATTAAAATGTCAGAATGGCTTAACCAGTTCCGAGTCAGAAATTGCTGAAATATTTGAAACTTTCTTTGCAGATATACCATCTAAAACGACTCAACATCTAAATTCATCACCGAATGATGCCAAAAATCTTCTTATAAATAATGTAACTAGAGTATCAGTTCCCTTTAAATTTAAATGTGTGACCAGTAATACAATCATAAAAACTTTTAAAAGTATAAAATCTAAGACTTCTGAGGACATTTGGGGATTATCAGTTAAAACCATAAGCAACATAGTAAAATCATTAGCATTTTGTTTATCTATAATCTTTAACAGTTGCATTAATGAAGGTACATTTCCAGATTTGATGAAATATAGTAAAATTATACCTTTATTTAAGTCTGGAGATACGAATGACACGAATAATTACAGACCTGTGGCAATCCTTCCTGTATTTAGTAAAATTTTTGAAAAAATCCTGCTTAATCAGATGCTTTTGCACTTTCGTGAAAATAACATTTTACATAACGATCAGTTTGGATTCACAAAGGGTCGCAGTACTACTGAGGCGGGTATATCGTTGATCAAACATATTTTTGAAGCCTGGGAACGCTCAGAAGATGCAATTGGTGTCTTCTGTGATTTGTCGAAGGCATTTGATTGTGTTAATCATGAAACCTTAATTTTAAAACTTGAACACTATGGAGTTACTGATACTTCTATATTAAAATCTTACTTAGAAAATAGAATTCAAAAAGTCGCTATTAATGGCACACATTCTAAGGGTTCTTATATCACAATGGGGGTTCCCCAGGGTTCTATTCTGGGTCCATTTTTGTTTTTGGTTTATATAAATGATTTACCATATCTAGTCAG
>NW_024869892.1:1341-2428 GCF_013358625.1 Macadamia integrifolia
TTTTGTTTGCCGATGATACTTCATTGATTTTTAAAGTTAAAAGGACAGCTGTAAGGCATGACGAAGTGAACATAACATTATCATTGCTACTAGATTGGTTTACTAAAAATAATTTGTGCTTAAACGCCAAGAAGACCAATTGTATTCGATTTAGTCTACCTAATGTAAAGCAAAATGTAGTTGATTTGAGTTTGGGTACAGAAAAATTGAATTTAGTTAATACAACCAAATTCTTGGGAATAACGGTGGATTCAAAACTGCAATGGGGCCCCCACATCGAAGCTTTGGCAGGTAAATTGGGTTCGGCGGCATATGCAATAAGGAAAGTTAGAGATCTTACAGATGTAGCAACAGCACGTCTGGTGTACTTTAGCTACTTCCACAGCATCATGTCATACGGGATCCTGTTGTGGGGCCGGGCTGCGGATGCGGAGACTATATTTGTTCTCCAAAAAAGAGCTGTACGAGCCATTTATAAATTGAATGCAAGACATTCACTTAGAGACTTTTTTAAAAATATAAACATAATGACTTTGGTTTCTCAATATATATATGAAAATATAATGTATGTCAGGAAAAATATAGATAGTTTTCCTAAACATTGTCATAACTATAATACTAGAAATAAAAATAAACTTTCTTTACCATTATTTAGGCTAACTAAAGTTGATTCATCATTTATGGGGTACTGTGTTCGCTTCTACAATAAGATTCCTGATGAGGTTCTTAAATTAAATGAAACTAAATTTAAAAAATATGTTAAACAAGTCCTTATTTCAAAGGCTTACTATAAAATATGTGATTATTTAAATGATGGTGATGCCTGGTGTATTTCTTCGTTGACTAAAGATTGATTTGTCGCTGGTGCGGTCTGTCTGTGTCTGGCCGGCTGTGCGGCGGTGACAGCGAGTATTCGGGTCGCTCCCTTCCCTCCAATATGGTTGAGGGGAGCGATGGCTGAGCTTGTGTCTTACTTAAGTACGAGGCGGTTAGACGGAGACTGATCCCATATCAAGCATACATTTAGCATTAACTGATACTTTTTATTTGGATGGGGTTTTACACTGGTCATTATACGTCATTTATT
>NW_024869893.1:0-2386 GCF_013358625.1 Macadamia integrifolia
GGGGTGGGTGAGGGGGGGTGGTGTGGAAAGGGGAGGGGAAATATATCCAATTTCCTGTTGGCTTCACAAATCTTATTCCACTAATCCACTCTACCTAAGATCATATTTGCTGTCAAGTCATCAATACTCATTCTTCCCTCTTAGCACCATTAACTCTCCATCTTGGCAGTGTTCTTGTTGCCTACTGTTGCCATTCCAAAGAGAAATTTATATGTATGATTTTTCTGATTATATAGATATCCCACATACTTTCAGTTATTTGTTTCCACCAGTTTTTTTAGAATGCCTAGTTGCCTCGGCGATAGACCTGTGATCGGCGAGGCAACACCTTCAAACTAAGCATCCTTGGTATTTTTTTTTTCTCCAAGTGGGGATAAACGAAGGGTCTGAGATTACATGGGACGAACTGTGGTCCATATTTGTTTGTAGACCTGTTTTACATCAAAACATGATATTATTGGATTTTAAGCTCTCAAGCATGAAGCTCAAGGCTAGAATATCAGACCCTTGCTTTATTTATTTTA
Organism: Macadamia integrifolia; assembly: GCF_013358625.1. Classification (NCBI taxonomy): domain Eukaryota; kingdom Viridiplantae; phylum Streptophyta; class Magnoliopsida; order Proteales; family Proteaceae; genus Macadamia; species Macadamia integrifolia. The sequence goes on from NW_024869893.1 coordinate 525, forward strand.
AGGGTCATACAAGAAGATCCAACTGAAAAAAGGAATCTCTGGTTCAATGCCCTATTGGACAGTTGCCTTGTCAAAATTGGACATAGGGGCATACCCCGTTTGCCTATTCTATCCACCTAGAAATCTAGTTCAGCACCTACCTCAATCTTGCCTGGTCCTTGCTGTAACAGTGCTGGTTCCAACAATGTATACAAGGCTCGCAGAATGATTCAATTCGACATACATACAATATAAATGCTTACATTTTATATAAAATTATACAATGTGACAACCCTGAGAAGAGGAGACCCAATTTCTTCCCTCGTTGTGAACACTTCTATATTAAAACTTATGGACAACAACCACACATGAAATTATGCAAATTAATAAGAATTAAACCACATAAAAAGAATTTGATGGGCACACTTCTAACATAACCAACTCTCAGCCCAGATAGCCAGCTCTCTTTGTAACTTGCCCAATCTATGGAACCTCTCTTTCGGCCATAACCAGCTCACAGGAAGAATCCCAGATCCGATTGGAAGCCTGAAATCTCTGAACGCCCTCTCTGAGTGATAATCATCTTACTGGTCAAATCCCAGTTTCAATTTCAAGGCCACAGAAACTATGGCAACTAAAATCTGTCGAGAAATGGGCTTCCAGACCCTTTACCAGGAATCCTTTCAAATGGGATCCTTATGATAACTTCTTCAAGGTGGGATTTCAAATTTCTTCACGAACATGTCAAATTTGTAGAAGATCAAACTGTCGAACAACCACCCTAAGTCCAATATTTTGAGAGATTGCATTACCAGGAGGGCTTTCCACTATTGACATTAAGCCAAATCTTGAATTTTTTTAAAGATTTTTTTTCTTTTAGTTGTAAACCAAACAATAAATATAGCCAAACTTAGTGAGTTTGTAGTACTTGGACAAAAACATCGAGTCGGATTGACTCAGACCTGATGTGGTCATTTCTTTAGGCTAAAAAAGTCGTCGTGATTCTAAACCAGATTTTATGTGCCTTTTTTACTGGACTGAGTGATTCGCTGGAATCAAAACATAGTTTTCCAATTATAAAGTGAATGGACAAATTTCTACCGTAAGAAGAGGGAAAAGGAACCTTTTTAAGTCATTACTCAATCATACTAAAGTCAGATTTGAGAGAGAGAGAGCATTACAAGGAAAACAAGCTTATATCTCCAAACCTTGTTAAATATTTAGAGACATGAAAAGCTTACTCCAATAAAGGACCCAAAATTTTGGTCAAACATTCCGAACACTCCCGTGTCCTCTGCTCTTCTTCCTAACGAAGCAATATAAGTATGAATCAGATGAAATCTGACGCAATGAAAAGAAGGAATTAGAGAAAACTGCCATGTAAATAAAGAGGCAAGGGGGATATACTCACCTCCTCTGTCACATGCTTCCATTTCTGCCCACCTTTTGCTAACTTTGTTTTCCAATTTACACAAAATATCAGTAAGGTTATCACAAAATTGTTCAGACGAACACATTTTTTTGCTAACGCTCGGTTTTACAGTTTAGGTCCAATGGTAAATCCTGGTTACACGCAGTCACACCTAACCCGTGTAACATATCGATTGTGAGGAGGATTGAACTAGAGACGGTAGCACCTTTGGACCAGTGAAGCTACACTCAGGTGTTATCAGACAAACACATAGGACATTGAATTGGGGTATGAAATCGAGCATTCAGATCAATCTTAGCACTTTAACATCCTTTCCATTTGGATTCTTTTCTTTTTAGGATTTTCTAAAATCATCCCTGTAATGAAAAAATATCCGTTAAAACCCATGATTAAATCCATTAGGGGAGAGAGAGAGAGAGAGATAGAGAGAGAGAGAGAGAGGGGGGGGGGG
>NW_024869894.1:0-2365 GCF_013358625.1 Macadamia integrifolia
AAAGAAAGGAATTTTGGCTGATTTGGACCTAATTGCCACATCAGACCTTGAGTTGCTTATGTGGATAGGCAGTTTAACTCCCTTAAGTGCCAATATCCCTTGATGGTGAGGTATATATATAAGCTTGATGGTGCATATCTCTCTAGTCATGGACAGACAAAATTGGAGAACCATCATCCATTGTCATAAAGTGAGAGACCAAAGAGGGATAGAACCTTGAATGGTGTTGCAGGTTTACAATTACAGCAAAGCCAAGAAGAGTCAATCATGAACAATATGGGACAGATTTTGGGACTCAATGGTAAGTCCATTGATCTCCATCAAAAAAATTTCCGCTGTAGAGATTATTTGAATCAATACAGAACAAAATCACTAACCTTCATCACGACGAAACCAATATCAGGATTTCCTTCCCAGGACTCGTACAGTTTTTTCAAACGCACTCCCTGAAGATAAAAGAAACAACATTGAGGGTCATAATGGAATAGCAAAATAGGAGAAACCCAGAAAACAAAACCATAAATATTGAGATAAAAAAAATAAATAAATAAAGGAGAACACCATTGAAGCTGTAAGAGCATTGAGGGCAGAGGGTCTGTTGAGAATAGCTGTTCGAGAATGACCTTTGCCTTCTACTAGCACCTGTAACATCAAAATAAGCGTAAATTCGAGCGATAATAGTCTTAGCTTGGAAGGATTGGATAGAATACTCACTTGATTTTGAAGTTCCTCGTTATCATCTGGGTTGATGCTATGGGAGCAGAGGTTTCTGTACTGGGGAAGAAATCTACGAATTCCATGGGAACGCTTAAGTACGAGCCCTTTGAAAATCTGCATTTTCCACTTGTCGTGTGTTCTCAATTAAGATGTTGAAAAGAAATTCTCTTCGATGAAATTCAGCTTTGACAGGCCTCGAGTATGGAGTATGGCCTGTGGATTCAAGGTTCGGACTCGATCGAAGCAAAGGGTTAATCCGTAGTCCGTACCCGAGATCCTCAAAAGAGGTTGGTGTGACGTTTGCCTTAAAAGTTCAAATCTTTGTAATCCTATGAAGTTGGTAGGGTTGCCATGCATTCAGAACACACAACCGATGGTCAATTGGAAACAATTGGGTTTCCGATTAAGCCTCTTTGATAACGTTTCTGTGCTGTTCCTGTCAATAAGAACATAAATTTTTGTTTCTAGAAATAGAAATGGGATTGAGGGTATTTGATAAGTCATGTTTTTAAAAGTTGATAGTAACCAGTGTAAGAATGATCATAAATCGTTTCTAGAAACAGTGTCTCTTGGGTTGTTTCTTGAACAAAAAATTGGTAGAAATTTCTATTTCTATTTCTGAAAACAAGTGAAACGAAACAGTTTTATCAAACGCTGGCTCCGTTTGGTATCGTTTCTGTTCCAGAAACGGAAATTTCAGTTTCTGTGTCAAAACGCCGTTTTTAAACGATTTAAGGTTGTTTGGTGAATCTGTTTCTAGAACAGTTTCAGAACCAAGAAACGACATTTCTGCCGTTTGGTAATACTTGTTTCAGAAACGGTTTTTTTTTTTCTTTTAAGTCAATAATTACAAAAATAACATTAAAATACTATAAGCATATAAATTTTTTTGGGACAATAAAATATTACACACCAACGAAAAAAAACATGGTTTCCAAAAGATGAATAAAATACAGTATTAACAATGCCTTGTGTAAGTTAACTATTACATAATTCCCCAAATTTTCACTTTTTTTCCAAGTCTAAAGACTTGAATGCATGGAGGATGTCTTTCATCTTATTTGTTTGGTCCTCTAATCCTTTAAGTGTCCCTTCCAGATATCCTTTCATGTACTCGTTCGAAACGGAAAGTGGTCTGGATAATGTTGATGTTGAGCTTGAGTTTTCTGAACATAATGTATGTTGTATGGTAGAGATATGTGTTTCATCTTTCAACCATACAAACATACCACATCCACGGTTATCAATCTATATCAAATAATAGATGTGATTAGGGTCGTTGAAATTTAACATCGAATTAAACAAAAATCATAAATTATCTATAGGTATAGGTCAATCGTAGAAATAAATTACCCCAGTTGAACTTGGGCAACATAGAAAATACTGTCCCTTGTTTGGACCTTTCGTCGCAGTTCGTACTTTGCATTGACCTTTACCACATCTACATAGATGTAGTTGGTCCACCCACATGAAAAAATTACATGAATCTTCACACTTGAAAAATTCTCTTCCAATATTTTTACCCGACTTGGTTGTATATTTACCACAACTCTTCCCACAAATTTCACAAGTTGCTATCATGAGTGGGGGCATAGAAGAAGTCATCTGTAACAGAAATTTATTTATCAAAAAAGTTAATATAGCATCC
>NW_024869895.1:0-2360 GCF_013358625.1 Macadamia integrifolia
ATAACTAATGGAATTAAATTATAGGATAGCAAAAGCTACTTGGTCATTTCATATAAAAAAAAAAAAAGAATGCTACTTGGTCGCAAAGCCCTTGTACCATGGCAGGGTGTCACATGTTTTTGACCACCAAAGTGTCACATGTATTTTACCACTAGATCGTCACATGAAACTCATTATTCAACCTCTAGAGTGTCACATGTTTTCGACCACTAGAGTGTTCAACTTCTAGAATGTCACATGTTTTTTGCCACCATAGTGTCACATGTTTTCGACCACTAGAGTGTTCAACTTCTAGAATGTCACATGTTTTTTGCCACCATAGTGTCACATGTTTTTTTTACCATTAGAGTATCACATTTTTTTTTACCATGTCATATCATATTTCATATACTTGTTTTTTGGTTAAAATATTTCGCATGTTTTTGATTGCTAGAGCGTTGTTTATTTTTTTTAGATCATCAGTGTCATATTCCATGTTTTTCCTTCTAGTACTCTTGGGCAAGTTTAGTTTTCCCCTAATCATTTTGACAAATGAAAAATTATTTATTTGAATTTTGATTATTTTGTAGTCTCAATCAAAGATGGACATTCTATAGACATGTCATTTTGTCACACGGAGAATAGATAACAATGGTTAATAGTGTCTTGAGGTAATGAGAGGAAGTTTAATTATAGATAAAAGAAAAGTTCCCAAGCAATCTCAATTACATTTGGGAATCACTATGGTTGAAATTACAAATACCCTTGCATTTCATCAATTAACCATTTTTTTTTTTTATCAAACTACGGAATCTTTTCCAAATTAGGGATTTATAAACCCAGTCTCAGACCAAAATTAAGTATGATGGTGTTAACGTGAAACTCATTTTATTTTGCAATTTAGGTAGATTTAATGCCATCTAATCATATTTAACCTAATTAACTCTACATAACATTTTGGTTATTTTACCTAAATGATTCCCAACACCCTCAAAATTATGGGGAATCTTGAAAGCCACAAGATAGAACCTTCCCGTAATTCTTACATATCAGTTCGTCATCATTGTGAACACCTCTGAGGTGACAAAATGAGGTGTTTACATGATGTTTCATATTTGATAAACTTACCATGTTCTCACAAGGCCTCTACTAGACAATTCCATCTCCCACCCTCTCATGGGGTGGTTTCCCAAGAGGGTTTCAAACTCTGGGCTCTTGGGAAAACTCTTTCCCAAAAGTAATGTTTAAAGGGTTAGGCTTATCTCTATGGACATGTGTATATAGGAAAAAAAGGATTCAGTAAGGGATTGGGGCCCTTGCGCCAGACACATGGGAAGAAATGACTGACCCGCTCCCATAAAATGGAAGATGATATCTCTATGGATTCTTTCTCATGCGCTTACATTGGCCCTTGTGCATGCACATGAACTACACTCCTCCACAGGAAACATGTCCCCATACTTTACATATAATTTCCCGTGGAGATAAGCTTTTACAAACGAGTTCATTTTATTTGGTCATGCTACTCCACAAGAGGCTAGGGTTTCGAAATCTGTTCTTGGGGAATTTTTATGCACCATGTATGGTCAAGCTTTCAATCTCACCAAAGCTAAAGTTCATTTCAGCCTCAATGTTTCACTCTTCCATGAAAAGGCTTCTCTTTGAAACATTTCTCTTTCCGTCATTATCATCAGCTGCCTCCTTTTATTTGGGCATTCCGTATTTAATGGAAAGCTCAAGAAGACCCAATGTTCCAAATTGCTTAACAGAGTTAATCTCCAACTTGGCATTTGCAAAACCAAACATTTAAGCAAGGGCTTGGTTTTTTCTTCTTCTTCTTTTTCTCCAACCATCCCTTCCCATTCCCATGATTAGGGTCAATCAAGGTTAGTACGACCTGGTTCTTAAAGCGGATCAAGGTTGGATTTTCAGACCTTGAATTAAGATTAGGTTAGATTGGGTCGAGAACCAATTAAGGAGACTTAGGATTGGGCTGCGGTTTTTTGAAAACCCAACCTGACCCATAAAAAGGTCGAACAAAAAATCTAACTTTTAACACCCTTACATGGGAGTTTAAATGAAAATATATGTAACTGGCACTAAATTGGAAAGTTTCATGTAATAAATTCTCGGACTTGATATGGAGTTGACAATGTACTTGCATTTCATTTAATTACAGAAAATTGTACATAATTAGTTTAAGACATATAGAATTAGAATAATTTCTCATACCATAACATAGTACTTGTACTATTATTGAAGCTATAAATTTGATTAGCCATCTCTTTGAGTATATTAAATTTAAAGTAATGATTGAAATCATTTGTAAGTACTAGAATACCATCACATGGCTAGCTAAGTTAGAGGTCTAAACTAGCCTT
>NW_024869896.1:0-2356 GCF_013358625.1 Macadamia integrifolia
TCTGATTAAATTGCTGAAATTTGGAATTCTTTGCCTGTCATCCCCAACGCTGGTCTCAGGAGGCTTGATACTATTCTTTGGAATCATGCCCCGAATGGCCTATTCAGTGCAAAGCCTGCTTGGGACTTTATCAGATCTCATGCGCCCTCCTCCCCCTGGCACAAGCTCATTTGGTCCAAGCATCATATCCCTCGGCAAAGTTTCACAACTTGGAGAGTCTTGATGAAATGCCTCCCTACGCAAGCCTTCCTCGTCCAAAGAAGGATCCAGGTCTCCCCATTATGCTATCTTGTGGTTCAGATCCTAACGATATTGACCATCTCTTCTTTGCTTGCCTCGTCTCCTCTATATGGAAGTTTGTTCTCTCCAAATGCTAGCTAGTTAATCGAAGAATTCTTCTTCTTCAAAGGGAGTGGATCTAGATGGATATGACATTTCAAGGGAAGACCATTTATGTGGGAACACTTGCCTTCTGTGCAACTATCAATCAAATCTGGATAAAGAGAAATCATATGAAATGGACCTCCAACCCTCGCCGTTATGAAAGATTTAGAGCTCCATCTTCTTTGATATCAAAGCAAAGATTTCAAAAGTTTCTTCCAACTGTTCCCCTTCCCAAAGAAATTGTTACATTGTTGCTTCATGGGAGCTTCCAAGCTCTATAATCAGGAATCATGATTGCCCCTGAGAATTATAGTGTTTGGTTTCTTTCCCTTCCCCCACCCCTTTTTAGGGTTGTATGTATTTTCTTCTCCTTTGGTAATGAATTATTTATTCAAAAAAAAAAAAAAAAATACACTAGAATTTGTGTGAGACCCAAGAATACGGTAAGTACCGGACCCGCCTAAGAGATCGGTGAGGTGTCCCCACCAAGAATACGGCAAGTACCAGGGGGTTTGGGAGATCGATGAGGGTGTGCAAACTTTAATCCCACATCGCCTAAGGAGAGATTACTAGGCTAGTTAATAACCTCTAACTTCCTTAACATGGCACAATGCGTTTTAAAGCCTTGAGCCCATGGGCCAAAGAGGACAATATTGTGCAAGGTTAATGGAGCCGGGGTGTTACATTTGGTATCAGAGCAAACCCTGACAACATATGGGGCCACAGCGGGGATGTTGTGCTGAAAGGGGGAAAGTTTGTAAGACTCAAGAATACGGCAAGTACTGGACCCACCTAGGAGATCGGTGAAGTGTCCCCACCAAGAATACGGAAAGTACCAGGGGGTTTGAGAGATCAGTGAGGGTGTACAAACTATAGTCCCACATCGCCTAGGGAGAGATTGTTGGGCTAGTTAATAATCTCTAGCCTCCTTAACATGGCACAACGAGTTTTAAAGCCTTGAGGCTCATAGGCCAAAGAGGACAATATTGTGCAAGGTTAATGGGGGCCGAGGCATTACAATTTGCCCTAAAAAAATAATAATTCATATCAGTAGAACAAGCAAAAACAGCAGTAGAAGATTAATAAAAGCAGTAGCAGGTGTGCTTAATCCCTGGCGTCTCTCAGGTGTGCTCCTCTCCATTCTTAGTCCTCGGATCATCTACTCCACTGGGCTGAGTAGATCAGCCATAGTCTCCTCTATTATCTCTGGCGACTCAGTCTCCTCCCTCCCACTCCTACCCCCACTTACTTGACATCTAGTCCTCCCTACCTCCCCACCTCCCCACCTCCCCCTCCTCCTGGCCACCATGATAGAGATGACAAGATCACTTGGCTCCGCTCTCTTTCTAGTTCTTTCTCCCCTGCCTTTGTTTGGGATTTCGTTCGATCCTCAAGCCCCCTTGTTCCATGGCATAACATCATCTAGTTTAAAAGCCACATTCCTTGCCACAATTTCACTACTTGGCGCACTATCTCCTACTGTCTTCCTACTCAATCGTTCCTTATCTACCGACATATTCAGGCTCCTCCATCCAATTGTCTCTGTTGGAATGGAACTGAAGACTTCAACCACTTATTATTTGCTTGTCCCTTCTCAACATCTATATGGAAGAGCGTCCTCCGCAGTTGCTGACCTTCCACTAGAACTGCCCTTCAATTCAGTAGAGAATGGATTTGGATTGATATGACTTCTGGGTGTTCTACCATCTGTGACACTACTGGAAAACTAGCTTTTTGTGCTACTATAAACCACATCTGGATGGACCAAAGTCTTCATAGATGGACGTCCAACTCTCGATCTTATGATATGATTTGGAAAGCCATCTACTTCGATGTCAACTCCAAACTTGCCTCTCTCAAGAACCATTTAGTTAGAGACTATTGTTCTCCTAGGGCTTACCTTCTTCTATCTTGCTTACTGACCCCCCAACCCCTCTAATGATGTATCCTTCTTGAGATAGTTTTCTCCCCC
>NW_024869897.1:0-2349 GCF_013358625.1 Macadamia integrifolia
AAATAAAAATCAGTTTTTTGTTATGTTTTAACTCTTGGACCATACCCACGTATAGGTCAGGAACGAGATTTGGAGAAGGTCAATACCAATTTGATCCACCCAATATTAATCGAAAATAAATAAATAAATAAATACAAATAAAAAAGTGAAATTAATTTTACCAAGAAAATAAGAACTTATGCGATGAGGAATTTAAGGGTGCCAATCAATATTAGTTTTCTTTACAAAAATAAATATAAAAAAATGATACAGTTTTAGTTTATGACTGTAAGGAGATAAAAAGTATAAATCAAAATCATACCGTATTGGGAACATAAATGCAAGTCAATATCTCCCACATCCAAGGTCTAAGTAATTGGAATTGAAAGCCTTTGGTGATTCGGATTAATTTTTCCAATTTGAATCGGGATTAGTCAGAAGGAATCAGGTATAATTGATGAGCGATCCACTTTAATAGATCAACGACAAAATCAAATAATCTGATAAGTAAGAAGGGCTGAGTTTTCCCACATCCACAATCACTGGAGAATTGATCAGTAGGTTTCGAGTGTGTCTATAAGGACCAACCATTTGTAAACAAAGGAGCAGACTTCGAGTCAAGAAAGCCCAAATCCGTTCAAGCCTGCCTTAAGCCCGGACAGGGCCTAGACTGAACTGTTTAACTTGTAGGGTGGGCTTGGGTTAGGATTTTGTAGCTTGAGCAACCCAACCCAACCTATGTCTTTCTTAGTTTAGAAACCCAACCATGTTTCATGCCCACACTTTTTTCATACAAAATTCGCCCCTTTGCACTTTTAATGGCAACATGGAAAGACTATTGTAGAAGCAAAAGGACACATGTTATCATGAAACTGAACATGATAAAATTATGTATGGGGAGCTGATATATGTTTGGTGATGATCATCTATAGCTGTGGCCATGAATGTTAAATATAAATGAACTTATGCTCAGATAATATAAAGAAATAAAGGGAAAAGAACCGTGAGAGGTAGAGTGGCCCTTGTGCTTATATACATGGGCTGGTGAAATGACTACATAACCCATGATCGGTGGATATCTCATTATTGTTGATGCTTCCACGTGTACTTCTATTGGCCCCTGTGCTGATGTAGAAGCCTTCCTGCCTTTTAGGAACCCTCTCCCGTAAATAAAATAAAGATCTAGGGGTTGAGGAACTTGTGTTGGCCTGACCAGTTCTTGGTATAGACCAGCCCATGATTTGGCCCGAAAAAGCATGACTTAAGTGTTCACAAGCTTGTTGGGACTGTTTGGGAAGTGGCCTCGAAGTGAATATCTGACACAGAATGATGGGCTGTCTATGGGTTTAGCTTGCCCCGACACTAAACACAGTCCAATATGCTCGTGAGTATCAAGATTCAAGAGTCAAGACTGATCCAATAGGTCTCCGCTGTCCGATATGATAGATCTGTGTCCGTCCGAATTAGTCTGAATCATTGGATTTACCCCTATTTTCATAAAAAAAAATGGTCTTATTTTTAATGATTTTACACTTGATATAATACCAATATCTAATCTAGGATCAATTAATTATTGGTATCGGTCAATACAATCCAGCTGATCCGATTCTGATACTTAAAATCCTTATCCTCACCCCTCCCTTAATCCACAGAATCATATCTCCATTTGTCTTTGTTTAATCCATTGCAAACATTTACTAGTACATACCTATTTCTTATAAAATTCCTGTCGGTAATTCCATTCACTCATTTTCACACTTCAAGTACACCTCTTATCCTTTGATGGGGATTGCTTTTAAGGTCTTCTTTAACTTCGCAAACACTTAGGCTTTGCTTCCACTTTGGTGTTGAGGGGAAAATAGATTAGGCTAAACTTTTTGAAATTGATAAATATGATATAGACAACACATCCATAAAATTAATGAACAACAATAAAATTGCCACACGCCATATCTATCAGCTTCTTTTAATGGGCAATGAAGAAGATATTAATCTCATATAATAACCAAAACTTAAATGGGTGGGTCTAGCTTTGGTTGGGTCATGGGTGATCTCTGAAATCGTCTTTTTAACCTTTTTACTATCTTTTGATATCTCTTTTTTATGGTCTTTCTTTTTACTAGATTTATTTTAAGGCAAGTGGAGGAAAAGGGCAACCTACTTTAGATTTAGCTTCAACAAAAAGACTTTAGATATAGTCAAAATTTTGGTGAGACTGAGAGTGGTCCTTAAATGAAACTATATCGCTTTACTCTTATTTTTTGGAGTCAACATCTCTTTTATCCTTTTTAAGACTTTTCCAACGAGTTTATTTATTCTTTACTTTGATTTACACCTTTTTAAGTTCTTCAGAATTATACAAACTACCCA
>NW_024869898.1:0-2345 GCF_013358625.1 Macadamia integrifolia
ATTCCTCCCAATCTCCTCAACAAGTTTGTCCCTCAGAATCTCCTCCCCTTCCCCCAATCCATCCCCAGTGAGGAAGAAATCATCTTAGCCATTCTTTCCCACAAGGCCAACAAAGCCCCGAGCCCAGATTGTTTCAGTCTGGGCTTCTTCTCTGCCTGCTGGAATACCATCTACAATGACCTCATTTTGGCGGTGCGTAGTTTCTTCTACAACCCCAATCAGATTAGTGGGATTAGTCACACCTTCCTCTGCCTCATTCCTAAAAAGGAAGGTGCAGCCACCATGAATGACTTCAGACCCATTTCCCTTTGCAATCTTCTCTACAAGTTCATTGCCAAAATCCTTACAAACAGGATTCAGAAAGTCATTGACTCCCTCATTAGTCCAAACCGATCTACCTTCATCGCTGGAAGAAGCATCGTGGACAACATAATTCTTTGTCATGAGATTATTCGTGGTTTTGACCGCAAGTCTCACCCCCCTGTTGCTCTCCTCAAGATTGACATTCATAAAGCATTTGACACTATCAGTTGGGACTTTGTTTCCAATGTTCTGCTCCAGATGGTTTTTCCGGCCTCTTTTGTCCACTGGATTCGCATTTGTATCTCCTCCCCTCGCTTTTCTGTCTTAGTGAATGGAAGCCTGACCGGATAATTTCCCTCTAGGCGTGGCATCTGCCAAGGCTGCCCCTCTCCCCTCTTATTTCCCTCGCCTTAGAGGTCCTTTCCCATTCTATTCAATCGGTCACCAACCTCCATCTCATCTCTCCCATTCCTAAATGTAAAACCCTTCTCCTCTCCCACTTGACTTTTGTTGATGATATCATGATCTTCTCCAAGGCTGATCCCCTTTCCATCACCACTATCATGTCCACCTTCCACTCCTTCGAAGCTCTTTCTGGTCTCAAAATCAATCTCCTCAAGTCTAATATCTTCCTCTCCGGTGTCTCCCATGAGACCAAGGCAAACCTCTGTGATATTTCTGGAATTCCTTCGGGTTCCTTACCAATTAAGTACTTAGGCCTCCCTCTCATCTCCACCAGACTCTCCTCCCACCATAGCACCCCCTGCTTAATCAACTTCAGAAAAAACTCCAGCTTTGGAAAGGCAGACTTCTCTCTTTTGCTAACTGACTTACCTTGATTAGGTCAGTTCTCCAATCTATGTACCTGTTTTGGTCAAGTACCTTCGTCCTCCCTACTTCGGTGATCAAGACTTTTGAGGGTCTCCTCTGTTCCTTCATTTGGAAAGGCTCTGATCCCTCCAGATTCCTCATACCTCTCAGCTGGAAAAAGCTCTGCCTCCCCAAATCAAGAGGAGGGTTAGGAATCAAGAAAATCAAGGACGCTAATTTGGTAGGTGTACACAAACTTATCTGGAAAATTATGTCCAAGCACAAGAGTATTTGGGTAGACTGGATCCACTCCGGTCTGCTCAAATCCAACTCTCTTTAGATGTCCCCTTCCATTCACGACCCGTCCTGGATTTAGAGGAACAGTCTTGAGCATAGACCCATTGCCCTTGTTGCTATATCCTATTCGATAGGAAATGGGTAGTCCACCTCCCTTCTGGAATGATCTCTGGCATCCTCTAGGCATCTTATCCCAACTGAAAACACCAAAGTTATTTACTCTTCTGGGCTCCCCTCTAATGCCTTAGTCTCCTCCATCCTATCTCGCATTGGTTGGTCCCCTCCCTCCTCTCCCCCTCCTCTTCTGGATCTCTGGTCCTCCCTCCCCCCTCTCTCCCTTGGACATAGAGGAAGGGATGATAAATGCAACTGCATCCCCACTTCCAATGGGATTTTCTCCTCTGCCTCTGCCTCTGCCTCTGCCTCTGCCTGGTCCTATGTTCATGACCCTTCCCCGGTGGTGTCGTGGTATAAGTTGGTCTAGTTTAAGGGTTACATTCCCCGCCATAGCTTCACTTATGACGTTGCTTGTCCAACTGCCTTCCCACCCAATCCTTCCTCATTCACCGCCATATTCCTGCCAATCCTTCCTGCTGCCTTTGCCCCTTTGGGATAGAGGATATCCCCCATCTCTTCTTCTCTTGCCCCTTCTCCTCCCTAGTCTGGAAGATTGTCCTCTCCTACTGCTGGCCGACCAGAAGGTCTATTCTCCCCTTTGACAGAGAGTAGATTTGGGTGGACATGACCTTCTCGGGTCCTTCCATTTCTGACTCCATTGGTAAATTGGTTTTTTGTGCTACTATAAATCACCCCTGGATGGAGCATAACATTTGTGGATGGACCCCCAAATTCTGCTCTCCGGACAAGATTTAGAAAGCTATCTACTTTGATGTTACTTCTAAAGCCCAAACCCTGCATGGCCTTCTCTCCCACCC
>NW_024869899.1:0-2306 GCF_013358625.1 Macadamia integrifolia
TTTTTTTTTTTTAATTATCATAATAACTATTACATGACAACTATAAGTGCATCCGCCAAAAAATATGAAATAAAAAATGCAGAATCTTGATTGACTTACTAGGTAGTGACTAGTAAAAGTACATCCTCAATGATATTTTTTATGAATCCCAAAATATTATTAAGGTCATACCTTTCAATTTTGTTTCTCAAAGAGACAAGAATTTCGGATTATGATTGATCTCGACCTGACCAAGGTCTTAGGTATGATATCAATATATGTATTGGTCTTGGGTCTCTCGGCTGATGTTGCTATTGATATTGATATGGATATGGATCGGCTGTATTAGATTGCTTTGCCCCCTTAAAATATCAATACATTGGTTTCTTGGGATCGCTTTACTTTCTCTATATTGATATCACCATTATGGTATCGATCCAATATTGTTATTAAAACTGACGGTATCGATACATATCGACAAATATGATTATGATACTTTGAACCTAGGACGTGACCGATCCTATCTCTAGTCAACTCAATTGATACAACTGATGTTTGCTTGATCCTTGAAGAACGGATTTAAGATGATGGTGGTATTTGTTGACTGATCTCTGTCTTGATTGAGGTGGATGATCTTGTAACGATTAACCTGACCATGATTACCTTCATATATGATAACTATTAATTCAACGATGGTTGGATTATAGAACCATGATTAAGTTTATAAATTGTATGGTTGTCATTATCCTAAGTAAATGGGGGGATCAGGACGCCACATACTCGGTGGAGATGAGCCTCGTAGGCGAGACACATGGTCGGCATAGATTGTGCTCTTTAGATAGGTTGGTGGAGAGGACTAGTTCCGATCATGGGGAGATGGACAATGCTATAGGGTAATAGCAACTGGCTCTGGTTTGGGATATAGCCAGCTTGTAATCAGTGCACTTGTCTGCTCCTTATTGGTTGACACTATTCTGGTATATCTGAAGATAAAAATCAATGTAGCTGAGCTCATTTAATTGGGATAAAACTGAATTGTTGTTGTTTGTTGTGATTTTTTTTTTTTTTTTATTATGTTCAAAGTATTGTGTGATTTTGATTGGATGGGTCTTGGACGATTTCAAGTTAAACTTAGCCAATACAGCTAATACAATTTTGATCCCTAAATCCGAGCAAACTGAATTTCATATAAATGAAATATATGGGTGGGCACCCTAGGGGCCTTTTAACTTTGAGTTGGTGCTTAAATTTTTTTGCACAAGTTATTCTTTTTTCACCCTTGACTTGTGCTCGTGCAATAAGTCATGGACCCGAAAGCATTACACCAAATGTCACAAACAAAGACATAGTTTGGGTCAAAGTTTAGACTTGTGGACTGATGTTGATTTACTAAAAGTTAGATTTAAAATCTAAAAGTTATAAAAGTTTTTGGAAAAAAAAGAAAGTTGTGTCATCATGTGGTCCATACGTTCAAATATATGAGAGGCATATGAAGTTACCTTCCCACCTCTTGTGAAATAAAAAATTTTCGTTATTGTTGATGTTTTTATACACGCTCTCGTAATCCCTGCATTAGTGTAATAGCTAAGTGACCATGCAACGATCTCCTACCAAAAGGTTTAATAAATAGTTAGACGTGTAATTAAGTTTTGCTCGAGAATTCAATGGATGAAAACATCGTGAAATTTAAAATCTGAGATATATATGGTGCGGCTAGGTGGCCACATTGTTGAGCTACCACATAGTCAATCTTAAGTTATCCTATGACTTTGATGTACTGATCCAACAAGGAATCAACCAGCTACATGGTAAAGATAGCCACCTCACCTATAATAAGGAATCTTTAACCCAACCATGCACAACCTCCCCCTCAACCCAAAAAAAAAAAAGAAAAAAAAAACTATAACAAGGAATGGGATTATCCCGCTAGGAATGGAAGAACTCCTTAAATGGATAGTTCACAAACGGAAGTAGTTAAGAAAAAATATTATTGTCACAAGTGTTTATTACTTTTCAAAATGCATCAATCAAAATATAATTCAAATAAAATTTTATTTTAGTAAAAAGAACATCAAATTTTATAAAACCTATCTTTTGAATTTTAAGAATATAAATTTAATATTATAAAAACTTATAATTAGTTCATCAAATATTATTATTTAATTAATAGGACATGAGTTGGTCCAAATTTTAAATAATTTTTTTTTTTGCTATCATATGATTTTTTTTTTTCATTTGCAAAATATTTGACTGCATTTTATAATCTCATTTGAATTCTCAGCCGTTTTTCAATATGCTGTACCAAAAAGTTTTTTTTTTTTTTTTTT
>NW_024869900.1:0-2301 GCF_013358625.1 Macadamia integrifolia
CAACGTCGCTACAATGGTTCCAGAGGATCATATCAGAATTCTGCCTCTGACTATTCCCGAGGTTACCGTGGTGATTCTTCTCAATCTCATGGTTCATCTCGCAACTGGCAATCTCCGGTGACAAGTCTTCTTCTCAGTCACCTTCATTTACAAATCAACCACGTCAATGTTGCGAAATCTGTGACACTACTGGACATGTTGCTACTCATTGTCCCCAAAGGTTTAATCATGCCTTCTTAGGTATGTCTACCTTTCCATCTTCTTCCTCTGTTTTCGGTCATCTCTCCGTTTCTACCTAGTTATTAGACTCTGGCTCTAACAATCACCTCACTGCAGATATTTCTAATCTACCCTTGAAGGCTCCTTATGCTGGTCCTGACCAAATCATTGTAGGTAATGATCAAGCTCTTCCAATTACACACATTGGCTCCTCTAAATTTCATTCTTCCAACTGTAGTTTTGAACTCTCTAATATCTTATGTGTTCCAAGCATTCATAAAATCTTCTTTCTGTTAATCTTTTTGCTTCATAAAACAGAGTTTGTTTTGAATTTCATCTTCCTACTACTAGAATAAAGATTGTAATCTGTAATGCTTGTAACCAGTTCAAGAGTCATCGGTTTCCTTTACTTCCCTCCCCTAGTATCAGCTCTGCTCCTCTTGAGCTAATTCATTGTGATCTATGGGGGGCCAGCTCCATCTATTTCTATTGCTGGATTCCGTTACTGTGTACTCTTTGTTGATGATTTTAGCAAATAGTTGGCTTTATCCAATTTCTCTTAAATCTGATGTCTCTTTCATCTTTACCACATTTAAGACATGTTTAAAATTATTTTTCCACCAAAATAAAGTGCCTATAGACTGATGGAGGAGGAGAATTTCAGAAATTGTTTCCAATGCTCCACTTACATGGTATTTCTTTGCGTGTGTCGTGCCCTCACACTCAAGCTCCAAATGGAGTTGTTGAGAGAAAGCACCGTCATGTTACTGAGACGGGTCTTGCTCTCATGTTTCAGGCTCACATCCCTGTTCAGTACTGGACTTGTGCCTTTCTTGCAGCCACATATCTCATCTATTGGATGCTTTCATCACTCATTGGAAATATTAGTCCTTTGCAAAGGCTATTTCAAACTTCTCCTGATTACCTTTTCTTAAAAACCTTTGGATGCCTCTGTTACCCATGGTTGAGGCCTTCTGCTCGTAACAAGCTGCAGACTCGCTCAACTCCTTGTGTGTTCTTGTGTCAATATCCATGCACTGTCACACACCCTAGCATCTCTCAACCCACTTGTATCAAACCCTTGTGCACTTAGTTATTCTATTATGATTCATTTCTTGCCATATGTAATACCTATATATATATATATATATATATATATGTAATCATCCTTTATTAATAAATCACTGAGATATTACAAACTTCACGTCTTTGCCAGGCATATGCAGGAGGTTGGTGATGTCTAGGTTATTTACCAGGTACCCGATGGCTTCATACTGGTTGTTCTTGACGGCAATATGTAGAACTGTCTCAACTTGTTCGGTTAACATCTTGGCAGAATCAAGGCTTATGGAGAGGATCTGGTCGAGGATGTTGACTCTTCCTTTGATTGCCGCAGATTGAAGTAGTGTCTTACCATCATTGTCTTGCAAGGAAGAGAGATCAGGATCCAACCTTAGAATCTCCCTTGTTATATCTAAGTGTCCTTTGCTACAAGCCAGGTGCAAAGGAAAACACCCATGAGAATCCTTTCTCCATGCCAAGTCCGGCTGTTTTTTCAGTTTCCTTCACAATATCTGTATTAAAAATAAATAAATAAATAAGATTGCACACCATGCTTTGAGTTTCCAAAACTACCCAATTACGAGACTAGATCTCCAGCACGTATAATCACCTAGTCTAGTTGTACATGTGAGCATCCAACACCTGCCTCACTTTCTATCATTACAAGGGTGAAAAGAGGTATATATATTAATAAGTTTAACGGTTTATATAAATGTCTTACTGTCAATTTAAACCGTTTAACTAAACAATTTTAATTTTGAAATTAAAACTGAACCGTTTATTACATGGTTTCATAGTATCGATCATAGTCATTCCTTTGAGACCGGAATAGGTTCACGCACGAGAACAATGTCGTATATCCCTAGTCCATGGATTAGGAATTCATTTTCTCTCTCTTCATTTAATAGATTCCAAATCCATGAATTAGGGATGTACAAGATTGTTCTCGTACGTAAACCTGATCGGAATTTTCATTCCTCTAATAGGAAACTCAATGTTATGTTCCTTTTTTTTTTTTTT